>NC_057808.1:556346419-556362805 GCF_018294505.1 Triticum aestivum | reverse complement strand
ATATACCGAAAAAGGCTTTCGCCCCGCTTTATATATAAAGTAAACCGCCCGAGCCAAACATCCAACAATGTTCACACACACACAAACACACTCAAAGTCACGCACACACAGATAAGGTAGCGGTAAGGTTAATGCCGAGGGCACAGCTCAACAAGCCCTAAAAACAAAAGGACACACACAAAGACCGCCACAAACGAAGCATGCCTAATCAGGCTCCGACGGCGGTGGCGGAAGCGGGGGCGCCATGCGGAAGGCCATCGATCGAAGGTCGGTGAGGAGGGTGTTGATGACGCTCCGGTCCTGGGGGCGGCTACGCGGCCGCCAGAGCTGCAAATAGCCACACATTTTGAAGATCGCGTCAGTCGCACGTTGCAGAGGCACTTTCTGAATAACAAGCTTGTTGTGAATATTCCAAAGCGTCCACGCGAGGATCCCAATGCACAGCCATCTAATATGGCGGTAACGCGGGGAGGAGGCATGGATCTCCGCGAGTAAGTCGGGGAAGTTGGTATTGCACCATTGTCCACAGACCGTTTCACGAAAGCACGACCACAGGAACTGGGCCGTGGAGCAGTTGAAGAAAATGTGGTTCGAATCCTCAACCGTGGCGCACAGGGCCAGGGCCATTGCGCTTGCGCACTTCAACCCCAGAGGGGAGACATCCCCGGATCCACTGCCAGAGGAATATCCGGATCTTGAGGGGGAGGCGAATGTCCCAAATCAGGCTAAAGGGCTCAGGGGCCAGCGAGGGGGCGATGGCAGCGTACACAGACTTCGTGGAGAAGCATCCCGAGGGCTCCAGGCGCCATGTCATGGAGTCAGCGGCGGCCTCTACATCCATCGGCAAGAGAGCGATGTCCTGTAGAAGGGCGTCCCACGCGTCAACCTCCTGGGGCCAAAGGGGCGCCGAAAGGCGAGACGCCCTAAGTCAATAAGGGCCCTCTCGACGGAAATCCGGGGGTCAGCCGCAATGGCAAATAAGCCCGGGAAGCGGGCGGCCAGAGGGGAATCCCCAAGCCAGCGGTCGAACCAAAACAGGGTCGAGGACCCGGAACCCACAGAGATGGACGTGCCAATTCGGAGCACGGGAAGAAGCTGAATCACAGCTTGCCAGAACTGGGATCCCCCAGAGCGCTGGCAGAAAGCTAGAGGTTGGCCTCGGAGATACTTATTCTGGATGATGGTAAGCCAGAGGCCGCCCTCCCCGTTGGCGATACGCCATAGCCATCTGGTTAGGAGAGCAATGTTCATGCGACGGGAAGACAAGATCCCCAGACCTCCCTGGTCCTTGGGGTTGCAAATGTCAGGCCAGCTCACCATATGGTATTTTTGCTTGTCCCCCTCACCATCCCAGAAGAACCTGGACTGATATTTGGCCACCTCCTGGTGAAGCGTCTCATGGAGGCTATAGAAGCTCATGAGGAACCAGAGGAGGCTAACCAGCGATGAGTTGATGAGGATTACCCTCGCCGCCTTCGAGAGCCATCGGCCCTTACAGGGCTCGACCCGGTGTTGCATTCGGGTCACGGAAGGGCGGAGGTCCGCAACGGTGAGGCGCGAGTCACTAATGGAGATCCCCAGATAAGTCGTGGGGAAAGAACCCAGGCGGCAGTTAAGCCGGTCCGCAATGCCCTGGGCCTCCTCCGGGGGGAATCCCAGAACCATCACTTCGCTCTTATCGAAGTTGATGGTAAGACCGGACATCTGTTGGAAGCATAGGAGGAGAAACTTCAGGTTGGCAATATTGGATGCGGAGCCCTCAACCATTATTATGGTGTCGTCGGCATATTGGAGGAGGGAGACCCCACCCCCTCCTACTAGGTGTGGGACCACGCCGTGAATGTGACCGGCCGATTTGGCCTTGTCAAGAATGGCCGCAAGGGCGTCAACCACCATGTTGAACAGGAACGTTGAGAAAGGGTCGCCTTGGCGAACCCCACATAGCGTGGGGAAGAAGGGGCCAATCTCACCATTAATGTTAATAGCGGTCCGACCGCAGGAGACAAGCTGCAAAACTCTGGTCACCTAATGGTCATCAAAGCCCTTGCGGAGTAATACTTCCCGAAGGAAGGGCCAGTGAACAGTGTCATAGGCTTTATGGAAGTCGAGCTTCAGGAAGACCGCCCGTTGGTGCTTGGAGCGGACTTCATGAAGGACCTCGTGGAAGACCAACACCCCATCCAGGATAAAATGACCCTGAATGAAAGCCGGCTGATTGGGGTGAGTGATCGAGTTGGCTAGCAGGGTCACCCTATTGGCGTACCCTTTGGCCAGGATCCGGAATATCACATTGATCACAGTGATAGGTCGGAATTGGCGGATATCCATCGCGCCCGGAACTTGAGGGGGAGACGTCCCCGGATCCACTGCCAGAGGAATATCCGGATCTTGAGGGGGAGGCGAATGTCCCAAATCAGGCTAAAGGGCTCAGGGGCCAGCGAGGGGGCGATGGCAGCGTACACAGACTTCGTGGAGAAGCATCCCGAGGGCTCCAGGCGCCATGTCATGGAGTCTGCGGCGCCCTCTACATCCATCGGCAAGAGAGCGATGTCCTGTAGAAGGGCGTCCCACGCGTCAACCTCCTGGGGGCCAAAGGGGCGCCGAAAGGCGAGACGCCCTAAGTCAATAAGGGCCCTCTCGACGGAAATCCGGGGGTCAGCCGCAATGGCAAATAAGCCCGGGAAGCGGGCGGCCAGAGGGGAATCCCCAAGCCAGCGGTCGAACCAAAACAGGGTCGAGGACCCGGAACCCACAGAGATGGACGTGCCAATTCGGAGCACGGGAAGAAGCTGAATCACAGCTTGCCAGAACTGGGATCCCCCAGAGCGCTGGCAGAAAGCTAGAGGTTGGCCCCGGAGATACTTATTCTGGATGATGGTAAGCCAGAGGCCGCCCTCCCCGTTGGCGATACGCCATAGCCATCTGGTCAGGAGAGCAATGTTCATGCGACGGGAAGACAAGATCCCCAGACCTCCCTGGTCCTTGGGTTTGCAAATGTCAGGCCAGCTCACCATATGGTATTTTTGCTTGTCCCCCTCGCCAGCCCAAAAGAACCTGGACTGATATTTGGCCACCTCCTGGTGAAGCGTCTCATGGAGGCTATAGAAGCTCATGAGGAACCAGAGGAGGCTAACCAGCGATGAGTTGATGAGGATTACCCTCGCCGCCTTCGAGAGCCATCGGCCCTTCCAGGGCTCGACCCGGTGTTGCATTCGGGTCACGGAAGGGCGGAGGTCCGCAACGGTGAGGCGCGAGTCACTAATGGGGATCCCCAGATAAGTCGTGGGGAAAGAACCGAGGCGGCAGTTAAGCCGGTCCGCAATGCCCTGGGCCTCCTCCGGGGGGAATCCCAGAACCATCACTTCGCTCTTATCGAAGTTGATGGTAGGACCGGACATCTGTTGGAAGCATAGGAGGAGAAACTTCCGGTTGGCAATATTGGACGCGTAGCCCTCAACCATTATTATGGTGTCGTCGGCATATTGGAGGAGGGAGACCCCACCCCCTCCTACTAGGTGTGGGACCACGCCGTGAATGTGACCGGCCGATTTGGCCTTGTCAAGAATGGCCGCAAGGGCGTCAACCACCATGTTGAACAGGAACGGTGAGAAAGGGTCGCCTTGGCGAACCCCACATAGCGTGGGGAAGAAGGGGCCAATCTCACCATTAATGTTAATAGCGGTCCGACCGCAGGAGACAAGCTGCAAAACTCTAGTCACCCAATGGTCATCAAAGCCCTTGCGGAGTAATACTTCCCGAAGGAAGGGCCAGTGAACAGTGTCATAGGCTTCATGGAAGTCGAGTTTCAGGAAGACCACCCGTTGGTGCTTGGAGCGGACTTCATGAAGGACCTCGTGGAAGACCAACACCCCATCCAGGATAAAATGACCCTGAATGAAAGCCGACTGATTGGGGTGAGTGATCTAGTTGGCTAGCAGGGTCACCCTATTGGCGTACCCTTTGGCCAGGATCCGGAATATCACATTGATCACAGTGATAGGTCGGAATTGGCGGATGTCCGTCGCGCCCGGAACTTTGGGGATAAGAGTGACGACCCCATAGTTCAGGCGCCCAAGAATAGGCAGACATATAATCTTGAGGCCTGCTTCAGTAGACCCCCCTCCACAAACCGTATAAGGGCGGTATAGTCATTTCATCAAACCATATACTCATACACTTATGTGACACATACGAGACATCATACCCACTTTTTATTAAATTTCAAAAAATAGTGCAGGCACCTTGTATCGAACTCAAGACCTCTTGGTCTAAGGAAGACCACATTAACCAACTAGAACAACCTAATGTTTGGCTGTTTTTACTTCTTTTTTTATTTTCTTCTACTTCAGTTCGCGGCTGGGTCGGCCCATTGTTGAATCGGTACTGTTATTACTATTTCTTTTTCGTTTTTTCTATTTGTCTTTTTTCATTTTTGTTTCTTTTTTATTTTCTAAAAATTCTCACACTTATTTTTTTTTAATTTTAAAAATCGCTTTTTAAAATTTTGTTCATAAAGTACAGATATTCGCATTTCAAGAGAATTTTACAGATATGTCAAAAAATTGTTTGTTTAAATAGAAAATGCTCACATCAGTATGATTAAATTTCTGAACATCTATTAAATAGAAAAATTGTTCGTTTAAACAAAAATGTTTGTTTATTGTTCGTTTAAATAGGAATATGCTCACATAAAAGAATCGGACACTTTTAAAATTTCTGAGCATCTATTAAATAGAAAAAGGAAAATGAAACTAAATCATTGAACGACCGGTTTACTGTTCTTTTTTGTTTCTTTTCATTTTTGTTGTTTTTCGTTTTTCGTTCTTCATTCTTTTTCTTTCAAAAAATGCCCACATCAATAAAATTGACCCAATTTTTTTTCCACACACTAGTATCACCATGTCAAGCATCCATGATAAGTTCCATTGAATTCTGACCTTTTATACATTTTCTAGGGTTTTCCTAGTGAAAAAAACCCTAAAACACTAGCCGAACGTGACACAACGAGCGTTCGGTGTCCAAATTTCTTCAAAATTTTTATGGAGGCCTGCCATGAGCATGCTCACATGCTGGCAAAAATTGGTGTTATTTCATGCATGGCAAGAAGCACACCATGTTCAAAGCTGGTGGTTTGAGTAGGCCGGTAGGGCAAGTCTGGTTGAACTTTTATTTCACACCAATAAAATGAAACCAATTTTCTTCGAAACACTAACATCACCATGCAAAGCATCCATGATAAATTTCATTGAGTTCTGACTTTTTATGCATTTACTAAGGTTTTCCCGTGAAAAAAAATCCTAAAATACTAACCGAACGTGACACAATGTGTGTTAGGTGTCCGAATTCCTTCAAATTTTGCATGAAGGCCAACCATGAGCATGGCCACATACTGACAAGTTTTGGTGTCATTTCGTGCATGGCAAGAAGCATATCATGTTCAAAGGTGATGGTTCGGGTAGGCTGGTTGGATGCACTTTTTCACATCAATAAAATGGACTCGAATTTGTTCCACACACTAGTATCACCATGCCAAGCATCCAAGATGAATTTCAAAGAACACTCATTAAGAAAGAGGAGGGAGTTTAATTACAACTTGATTATTGACCTTTAGATAATTTTTAAAATAAATAATTAGGAATTCAAGAAAGTTCACAAAAAAATTTAAAAAGTTCACTGGATTTTAAGAAAGCTCATTGATCAGAAAAAGTAAAACAAGACTTCATCAATTTTCAGAAAAGTTCACAAATTAGAAAAAAAGTTTATCGATTTTGAAAAAAAGTTCATTGATTTTTAAAATCAAATTCATCATTTTTATAAAAAGTTCAATATTTTTTAAAAAAATCACTGATTTGAGAAATAGTTCAGGAATTTGGGAAAAAAACTTCACCATTTTTGGAGAAAAAAGTTCACCCACTTTGAAGAAAAATTCACGAATTTAAATATCTTTACGCATTTAAGAAAGAAAAGGGAAACAAATAAAGAAAAGGAAAAATAAAGAGGAAAAGAAAACCAAACAGGATATAGTGCGCTTTTCCTGTGTTCTATTTTTAGTCAAAACAATATATCTACCACAAGCTGTTCGGTTGCCCAGTTGGTTATTGTGCTTGTGCTAATTACTGCTGGAGTGCGGTTCGAATCCTCTGCAGCACATACCTATTTTTGCTGTTTTAGAAAATAAAAAAACATGATGCATGGGCCGGTCCATCGCGGGAGGATGTGCGCGTTCATTCATGGACTAAAAAAAATGTTTAGCGTATATGTACGGCGAAGAATTTATAAATATGACTATCATGCCCTTTCTATGAAGAGGTATGGGCTAATCTAAGCCGTCCTTGTGTTTAGAGGGGGTCTACCGAAGCAGAAGTGTATAATCTTTTATCCACCTTTTGGATAACAGGCATGAGAAGCCATGTAGTAATTTGTTCAGAGACAAAGGCAACCCTAGGTAAGTGCATGGGAAGTTTGAGACGGGGCATCCCAAAATGGCGGCAGCCTCGGCGATATCTTCCTGTCTCATATTTATAGCACAAAGGTGCTATTGCTTCCAAGAAAATGCTGAGTATGCACTTCATCATACTAGCTTGTCAAATTTCCCCTTTGAGCAGTCTGAGAAAATGCTGAGTATTTGCTTTGATTTCCATAGACACTTCTTTCTTGGGCAGGGGCGTGATGAAAGCTTGTATTAATGCCGGTCAGATCAACAGTATTATTGAAGAATTTTTGGAAAAAAACAGAGCAGATCATTCTTGAACATCTCCTTGAAAATTTTATATAACTCATTTGTGTACCCATCTGGTCCTGGGCTCCTATTAGTTGGAGATGAATTGATAGCGGAGAATCGATTTTAGCCCAGAGGTGAAAGGTTCAGATGACCTACTAAGATCAGTAAACTCCTGAAGTTGTAGAATAGGCATATAGCAACTTTTACTAGCTTCTCTTTGATGTTGTAATGCTCCACCCCATCACTGATCAGAACCTGGATCTTGTTCCTCCTTGCCTGAGAACTGGCTGCTGCGTGAAGAAAAATGGGAAATCCATCACCTAAGTTGCTGAGCTCTGTATGCTGCGAACCCGCTGAGAGCCTGAGAGTGATTTCTAGAGAAGAGAGGGCCCTTCTTTCCTTAATAATTTGCACCAGAGGGTCTCCTTATTGGATTCAGCTAAAATTGGCGCATGGTCGCAGATGTGGTCACCGAAACAACAGTGGCAGTTGTTTGTACAAAAGTTAGTTTCCATTTGAATTGGTAAGAACTCTGTCTAGGCGAACCAAGGTTGGAGCTGTGCGCTTGTCCGACCAGGTAAACCTCCTGTTATCAATATTTATTTCATCCAGCCCATGCTCACGAATCCAAGTGTTGAAGGACTCACTCCATAACTGACCAATTGAGGCGATCAGAAGATTTTTCATAGTCGTAGCATACATGTTGAAGTCACCTAACAGCAGGAAGAATGCACGGACCAGATGTCTTGAGAGGTTTGATCCATGGCCACGAAAACCTCAGCCCCTCTCCTAATTATTGCAAGGTCCATAAACAGATGTTATGAAAAAGTTCAGATTATCTGTGGCAGGCTACAGTTGAACTGAAACATTTTTCGAAAAGCAGAAACATATGAATCCTATGAAAGTTGAACTGAAACATATGAATTGGTGGCTAGCCATTTTGTCGAACAGGAAGAAGGTGATGAGTGGGCGAAAAAATAGGGCTGGAAGGGTGGTGGCCTGGCTCTGAATACCATATGCTAGGGTACTGGTAGCTACTCTCTCTCGATCTATTTCTTGCACAGGGGAATTCAAGATACAAGTGTGAATTACAAGTTTTGATTAGAGTACCTACATGGAGAGCGAGAGGAAGAAGAAGGAAAGGACGCCGTTCTGGTCCACTACACATATGTTACTATATGAGTCTATAACCTAACAAATAAAGCTTTGTATGATACTACACATATGTTACTATCCACTATGAAGGTAGTAACATAGTCTAGGATAGCGTAAGTGTAAGTTACTTTTCACTGTGACTAATCTCAGTGACGGGCTTGTGTGATTGACAAAATGGCATAGGGAAGAGGCAGTGTTGGCGGGAACATGGTTTTGGCCGTCGGCATGCCACTCGTCTGCGCGCTGCATGGATAGTGGAAGCGGCGGTTTTGAACGGCGGCTGGTTCTACAACACCAACTCCTGGCCCACCGACAAGAACTTCAAGGCCAGCAACATTAGGTACAGCCCCTTGTACCTACTACGTACCTACATTCATGCATGCATTGATAGAAGAGAGTTCCTCAATATGAGTCTTTTTAGAGATTTCAATACGAACTACATACGGATGTATATAGACATATTTTAGAATGTTGATTCACTAATTTCGCTCCCTATGTAGTCTGCATTGAAATTTCTAAAGAAAGACTTATATTTAGGAACAAAGGGAGTATTATCGGATACGAAGTTTTGATGTATATGAATTCTGATACAGTCTGCAGTGTTTAAGTACGGCGTGATGGTCCACGACATGGTGGCGGTCAGCACAGCGGGGTACAAGGCATGCACTAAGCTGACCAAGGGCGCCAAGATGTACAAGTCAGGCTCCGACCGTGTGACGCTTGCATATGCAGCATAAACTACTTCATCTGCAGCATCCCAGTACACTGCCAGTCCGGCATGAAGACCGTGGTCACTTCCGCCTAGCCTCGTCAATCCATCTGTAGCATTGATTAGTGTTGTATGCTGTCTGTTGTTTGATTTTAACTTGAATATCATGCGTGTTGGTTTATTCTGTCATATGTAATGATTAGGTATTCATATATAATTGAATAGAAGAAGTTATTTTTTTTTCCAAATGAGATTCAGTTGTAGTAAATATTGTGTCTGGTTTATTCAGCAGATCTATTGGTTACAAGAAAATGAGAGGCGTGTATAAAGTATCGAAAAAGCAAAATATAGTCCCATCCATTAGGTGGACAAGATATATTTGATTGTTGATTTTTACGACTAATATGTCGTGTTACGAGTATTGTTCTAAGACATTTTGATGTTGTGTAGCATGTGCTCGACGAAAATTACCCATAAATCATACATATTAATGTGGATTTTAATAACAACTATTTGGGTTTTGCTTTAGTAAACCCCCTTAAAAATTTGCACGAATCTTAAAGTTACTTAAAAAAGAGTATTCTCGTACTATCAACTAATTGTAATCCTTTCTTTCCCAATGCATTAAACAAGAGATCAGAACAATCAAATATTTTTGATTGAAAGGGTACTTCTAATCTCCACCGTTAATATGCATCGAAATATATAAACTTTTCTAAGGGGGTGGGTGTACCGAAGAAAAACTCATCACTATTGTTGTTCAGGAGATCCAACTATTGAGTCGAATGCGGTGGAGAAAGAGGCTATGGATTTGGGAATTTGGGGCTGCGAGATGGCTTGAGAATTTGGGTAGTTTTTCTTTCTTTATATAAAGAGCCTTTTCATTTTCGGTTTGGACATATCTCCTATTTGGTATGGACTTATTGTTTTCTTTATTTGGTTGAACAAAACCAAACATTCTTAACAAGACAGCTCAGCTACAAACCAACAACTAGGGCAACCCCTTCTCGCTGCCATTCTGACCCCATCTGCTGGACAAACCCATACATCTGCGGTCACATACATCTGCTTCATCGAACTTTTCCCCACCCGAAACCCTCGCCTCCATGCCAACAACCACGCCGCCGCCAGCGGCACCATCCCTGCCCGGCGAGCTTCTCGAGGAGATCTTCCTCCGCTTCCCACCGGATGAGCCCTCATTCCTCATGCGCGCCTCACTCGCAAGTAAGCTCTGGTTCGTCCTCCTCACTGGCCCTAACTTCCAGAGTCGCTACCGCGAGTTCCATGGATCTCCCCCCATGTTGGGCTTCTTTTGCAATCAGATCGATGGCTCCGACTTGGAGGAGGAGGAAAAACCAGTCTCACACTTCGTCCCCACCACAAAATTCGGCTCTTGCATATCCAAGGAGGACTGGATCGAGACAGACTATGATGTATGGGATTGCCGACATGGTCATGTTCTCTTTGGGCAAAAGGGACGGAGATCCACGGAGTTCATCGTTCGAAACCCGATGACGGCCTGCTGGACGGAGGTGCACACACCTAAAAGATACATGGGGGGCGACAACCGTGGAGCCGCAGTGTTTTGTGCTATGACCGGATGTGACCACCGCCCGTGTCATGAGGGCCCGTTCCGGATGGCCTTTGTCTGCTTGTATCTGGGAGTGGGCGAGGAGGATGATGATTCTATTGTATACGCGGGTGTGTCCTTGCCACAGATGTGCAATTGGAGCAATTCGTGCTCCAAATTTCTGAGCAAGCCATGCTCTGAACCATGGAGCAAGCGGTGGAGCAATTCCTCTGGTCTTCATGTTCCATCTGGGGCATGGATCGATTCAGTCCCCCCAGTCCTCATCGAAGACTCACTCTACTTCATGATTTCATATTATGATGGTGCTTGCATAGAAGTTCTGAAGTATGACTTGAGCTCTAATTGCTTATCACTGATTGATGGGCTGCCGGTGGAGGATGTCTTTGCCGATGCCACTAGACTCATCGCCATGGAGGACACCAATTTGGGTCTTGCACATGTGGATAGGTTAACCCTCTACCTATGGTCAAGACAAATGGGTTACAATGGAGTACCGTCATGGACTCAACGAATAGTCATCGATCTCAATAACCTTCTTCCCGTTCGCAATCCCAATAGAAGGCTTAAACTAATTGGATCTGTGGAGGGCAGTGATATCATTTTTGTGACCATAGACTTTGGCATCTATGAGATTAATCTCAAGTCACTAAGGTGGAAGACAATAACGAAGACTGAAAGTTTATGTGCTTTGATTCCATACATGAGTTTCTACATTCCAAAAGGTATAATTATATTTATATGTCCTTTCTTATGTGGTTTGGGATCAAATCTTAAGTTATAATATATAAGTTAGCAGAAAAACAAAACATTGAATGTCTAATCCCAACTTTCAGTGCGATGTAACACTCGAAGGTTGCAACTAATTATACTTACTAAATTGAAAATTTGCATATTAGAATGTCATATCCTTTTTGGAATCACACCCACAAATTCAAAAAGGGTGATCCCAAGTGATGTGACACATTGACAATCTATGTTTGCAGAAATGGAGGAAAGGCCAGCCACTCAGATGCGTCTCACAGATGATGTAGGGTTGAATATGGGGCTGCCACTTGGGAGGTGGAGGTGACATGGGTCTTGTGATCAATTCTCTTGGTGTTCAGTAGCTGTTGCATTGCTGCTTGTTTTCTCATCGTCTTGTTGCTTGATAATTTCCTTGTGTTGTTGGCATGAGTAAGCAGGTGAACGTAGTATTAGCTTGTAATGAACCTCTAGTTTCTTGCAGCAGCAGCAACCATAGTTTGGTTAGTTTGTTATTTTAAAAACTATACAGTTTGCTTAGTTTTTGATGGTGACTCGTTCATTTCAATTAATCTTGTGAATTCAGTTATTACTGCATGTCAAGTACTGATGTTACTGCAGTTGTATTAGAACTACATGATGTTTGCTCAGAGAGTATAAATGCTACAGTGATAATTGCTACAACCAACCTCTGTTTCACTAATGCTTCTCATAGGCTTGGGCATCAATGTTCTATTTTTCACCTGGTATTATTCTGTAAAATTTCCATCCAACGGTCCATATCATGATTCAGTGAAATGTCGTGTCCACATGCCGTGTTGTTGTACTGGCTTGTTTCTCCACGCCTTGTATTTTATAAGGGCACCACTGCTGATTGAGTTCTCTCAACTCACTGCGATGGACTGCGTCCATCAGCTCTTGTAGCTTTCCGAGTTTCAGAACTTTACCTAGCGCCTAGGCAGCGTGTTTGGATCTTGTATTTTTCACCCTAGTATTGTTCTGTAAAAACTCCATCCAAACCACATCATGGTTATCAGGTAACTTTTTTTTAGAAAAGGAGGATGACCCCCGGCCTCTGCATCTGGGCGATGCATACGGCCACTTTATTAATTATTCTCACAAGACCTTACAAAGAGGGGCGGAGCCAGGATTTAGGCACGGGGGGCCAGACGACGAAGTCAGAAAATATTTTGTGCCTCACATACTACACAATAATTCTATATTCAAGTATCATTCAAATTTAACTTTGCCTATACACAAAAATTTTGTTTGCAGCTGGAGCATGTCTAGCGATAGCTAATTGGTCAATAGCTTCAGATATGTGCCAAGAAGACGAAGTTGATAATCAACCTATTCTAAAATATGACATGAAGTGTCATGCTATAAACCATTTTCATATGAAAATTTAAGATATACAAACAAGAATAATCATGTATTACCATATGGTTGGCTTTTAGTTTCCAATTATATAGGTTTGAATGGCAAATCATCGCTGGTTATATTAGGAAATTTTATTGTTTAATTAGCAAAAATTGATCAATGTTGCCATATACCTAGAGAATCAACTCCAGCCCCTCCTCATTGACTGGTCCGAGATTTCGAACGATTGCAAGTGCGTATACCCTAGCGCAGCAACCCATCACAAATCACACAGCCAATATAAGTAAATTCTGATGTAGAAGTTCAACATGATACAAGATGAGAATAGAGAGAGATTAATAAACAATGTGGTGTGTAGTTTTTTGACTACGACCTGAATAATTGGTGAGTGAAGCAGCCTGCGTCGCCGTATGAATCAGATCTTTTCTTAGGGAAGACCCACGGCAAGGAGGAGAACGTATCCAGTGCAACGAGCCAACTCGTGCAGCAGATGCGCCGGCTGCAGATGAGCCGTCAGATCGGAATTGGAGGGACCAGATCGATCTAAGACGTGGGTGCTGGTACATTTTGCAAAGGGACCTTCAAGTTAGCTAAATCGAGCGAAACAACCTCCAAACTCCACTTTAGTCTTCCCCTTTCGCCATCTCCTGTACCACTGAACCGCTCTCCCTCGATCTCCCTCTCCTCTTCCTCTCCGATCGCCAGCGTTGAAACACCAGCGCCCAGGACCCAAATCGTGTGGTCGAGCGGCGGCTTGGTGTGATTACGCCTATGTAGCGACGCGGGGCTGTAGCTCTGTGGATGGACGGTACTTCTGCATAGGATCCGTTTCCGACATTACAGTTCAAGGAGCCGAGGTATGTGCACTGTATTTAGTTCTTATATTACTGATGGGCAGCCATATTGGTTCTTCTGGTTCCCCAAGTCGTTTGAACCCATTTCAGAAATTGAGCAGTATGGGCGCCTAATTTATGTGCGAGATGCAGCCATAATGCTAAAATTATATCACTGATTACAATTGTTAGAGTGGAAAAGAGATGTGCTATGTCTGCTCTGATCCTTCATCTGTATAGAGCTATCATGTACTTCGCTAAATTTATACTAAAGTTGTAAATGAATGACTGAACATGTATGTGAAAAACGATTACCTGTGAGCCCGCATACATGGCAAGAGTTTGTTCATTACTACTTTTTTTCTGTGATGTTAATTACTACATTTTCCTGTGATGTGTACACGCATTATTTTTTATGTGAAAAATTATTACCTGGGAGCTCACATTTGCAGGTGTTTTGTTGAAACATGCATATGTTTGCTTTATCCAGTTCTGTATAATTATTCTATGTAACTCTGAATGATCATTACTGTTAGCTTCAGGAACTTGATTGTATGACCCGGAAAGGGAATTGCTAAGCCTAGTTTCACATAGATTTCAAGATTTGGTCCGTCTTTATATGTTACTTGCGCAACCTTATTACTATGTGTACTGAGCACAATTCCTTTTTCCCCTGTGTGTTGTTGCTCTGTACTGCAGCAGCATCATCATCTGAAACTTTGAAGTTAAGTGAGAACATGTTCAGCATCATCATCTGAAACTTTGAAGATAAGTCAGAACATGTTCAATTGTAACATATATTTTTAGCATCATCATCAGAAATTCTTGCTCTGTACTTTAGCAAGTGTGACTCTTCTAATAGACACTCAAACAAGATTTAATTCTGAGCAAATATGTCTTAGTTTTCAGCATTATAAAGACAATTGTGATCCAATCATATCACTTTTGATCTTATATTAGCACGGCCTTGCCTGGATCGCTCAAGTTCTAAGTATTTTTCCTGCATTTTTCTTTGGACAACACGCTAGCCCTTATATGATTGAATCTCGTTTCTTACTTCCAGGCAGTTGTATTGTTCGTACTTGGAGTTTCAGAGCCGGTACATATTCAGTGAAGTGCAACGGGAAGCAGAGGGGATGGCACCATGCAATCCATGATTAGTGTTAAGCCGTGAGTTGATGTAACTGGGGTTGGTTTGTGTGGTTCGAGTATTTTGGATAATGCTTTCTCGTTTAGATTAGTGTTAAGCCTTGAGATGATGTTACTTGACAATCAGACTTGATGGATTCAGTTAAGCTATGTTAATGTACGGTTGTAACTAGGAACCTCACAGATGAGTGAATCCATTAAATCTGTTTCTATTAGAAGAATATCACTGTTTGCCGATGTAGTTTGTTCAGTTTTTTTTGATATATATATACTCGTCCCATCAGTTCAAAGGTGGGTATTGCATGTGTAGAAGAAGTGTGTCAAACTCTTACTACTAATGGCTTGGTCACAGTAACAAACTCTACTAAAGAAACTATCTTCTTAAAACTTGAGAAAATGGTTTTTCAACTTGGTCAAATAAAAAATAATAATTTGATCACGTCTCCTCAAACTACACAAACTAAAGCAGGTTATTCTCTGGCTCAGACTGGTAATATGTACATAATAGGGTAGTACTGTTCGTAGCATTCAATAATACTACAAGGTTCCCTTTGCAAAATGTACCACCAGCCCACGTTTCAGATGGATCTTGTCCCTCTCATTCCAATCTGACGGGTCACGTGCAGCTGGTGCATCCGTAGCACGAGTTCGCTCGTTGCACTGGATACATTCTCTCCATCTGAAACGTGAGCTGGTGGTACATTTTGCAAAGGGAACCTTGTAGTATTATTGCCTTCAATAATACTACAAGGTTCCCTTTGCAAAATGTACCACCAGCCCACGTTTCAGATGGATCCTGTCCCTCTCATTCCAATCTGACGGGTCACGTGCAGCTGGTGCATCCGTAGCACGAGTTCGCTCGTTGCACTGGATACATTCTCACTGGTAGAAAATGGGCCTTTAGTCCCGGTTCGCAAAGGCCTTTAGTCCCGGCTGTGCAATCGGGACTAAATATGCGCGACTAAAGACCCCCCCTTTAGTCGCGCCTCTTACGAACCGCGACTAAAGGTCCGTCCACGTGGGCGCCAGGGGTCCGTCGGGGCGGAGGACCTTTAGTCCCGGTTCTCGTGGCTAACCGGGACTGAAGGCCCGTCCACGTGGGCGCCAGGGGTCCGTCGGGGCGGAGGACCTTTAGTCCCGATTCTCGTGGCTAACCGGGACTAAAGGCCTCCTCCGCAGGTTTAGGGTTTTAGCCCCCCTAAACCTGGTTTCTTTTTAATTTGTAGTGTTTTATTTCTTTTATATTTTATTTTGTGTTTTATTTTAATTTTGATGAAGTTTCAGTACACATATTCTACGCTACTATATACATGCATATGAAATTTCAAATAAGAAGAATTCAAGAGGAATATATAATATATATTCAATCTCGGGTGACCATATACAACTTCGAACAAGTTTTCATACACAATTAGGATGGATGACCATATACAATTTCGAACAAGTTTCAATCTCGGGTATGCATATAAATTTCTTCGTCCTCGGTATAGTGTTCTCCTTTAGGATTGATGACTTCCCTCATGAAAAATCCCGCTAATTCATCTTGAATTGGTCGGAAGCGAGCTTCTGGACTAAGCCTCCTCCGCAAGTTATCCGTCGCCTTCCGCACGCTATCCGATGCCTTCCGCTCAGAGGTGTGTCTTCGGATGTTCTCACAAACATAGTATCCACATAGATTGGTCCCCGGTGGCTGCTTATCCACATTAACTAACCTTCTAAAATCTAGCTCATGTTTGAATTCACCAACAATTTCTTCTGAGAACCGTCTCCAAACCCTACAGGGCAAAGAAAATTAAATGAACAAGGGAGTTATTAGTTACTTGATATTAGGAAATGAACGAAAGAGACCGATCGATATAGAGCTCAAATGATTGAAAATAATTACTTTTGCAGCATTTTTCTCATGTCGGCCCAACGCTTTGGATCCGAATCCATAGAGTCCATGATTAGAACTCTGGAGGTGTGAAGTTCAATATTTAGCAGAATCCAGTGGAACCTGCGGACACGTTACATGCACAGTCATGCATAACTCATCGATTAGACATACCATGCATGGAGTAAACAAAAGAGAATGGGCACAAGAGAGAAACACTCACCCAAAATGGTA
>NC_057808.1:556324013-556346091 GCF_018294505.1 Triticum aestivum | reverse complement strand
TATATATATATATATATATATATATATATATATATATATATATATATATATATATATATAGTGCAGGCAATGAAGAACGAGATGAGGTAGAAATAAATCACTTACAGAACGTAGCAACTCGGCATAGATTTGTTGAGGTCGCGCAGATTGAACAGCTGGAACAATTCACTCATATGAACTTGTACAGAGTACCGTTTGGTGTGATGCTCCTCTGTAACATCCGCATAAACATATTCTTTGTCGGCCCATGTTATGAATTGCTTGTACCAACATAGCAGATTTCGCATTTGTGGTGGTAGACTCTTTTCCCGCGCAGGCTCGACGAGAGGCCCATTCCGCACATATTGTAATGCTATCTCACATACTGGCGCATCCTCAAGGCCTAAGAAGGCACGAAGAGTCAAACCCATCTCGGACGCTTGTTTCATGGCACTCGCTACAGTCAATCCAAGTGCTGCCGCAGCTGCTATGATCTCGGGGTCCTCTTCCGGACCGGCTTTCACTATGAGCGGGGGGGTCGATTGTTTATTCTGCATCCCGAGCTGGTCAACTTGTTTCCCGCTTTTTTTACTTTCTTCTTTCTCCTCCTTCAATATTTTTGCTTGCCTACGAAGTTCATGTCCATAGTCGTCAGGCATATTCAGCTCGGCTTGGGACGGTGTCGTCAAAAAATCCTTAGCCCACTTGTTTTGCTTCTCAGTGAATACTTGCTTGGGCTCAGGCTCTTTTATCGCCTTCATATCCGCCTTCCATTTCTCATAATGAGCAGACGCGGCCAATTTGGTTTCAGCTTCACTAAGTTCCCAAGGCCTTGGGAGGAGAGGCTTCAGTGATGGCTCCGGTACCCTTGTGGTCTTAGGTACATAAGGGTCCGGGTCAATAGTCCAGGAGCGGGTTTCCTTGCTGTCCGCCTGCTTCTGCTTCTTCGCCGGAGGTGGATTGGGGGGCGTCGTACCCGCCGGAGGAGGATTGGGGGGCGTCGTACCCGCCGGAGGTTGTGGATCGGGGGACGGCGTCGAATGGCGTGAAGGAGGTGTAGGTGAACCACCACGACCACCACCACCGCCACCATCACCACCACCACCACCATCGGAGGGGGGGTGGACTTGTTAGCCTTGGCGCCTCGCCTGGAAACACTATGTGCTTCTTTTTCCATAGAATGATCTGGCGCTTGACATCTCCAAGTCTTCTCTCCCCTTCGGGTGTAGCTTTGTCAATCTCCAGGTCCTCAAACCCTTGGACTATGTCTTCCACCGTGACACGAGCATAGCCATATGCAATGGGGTTGTTGTGGTGGAGTGCTCCAGGTGTACAGGGTAAAGCACTGCCGCTAGCTACCTTCGTGGAAACGTTCCCCACGGGATAATGCAGATCACATTCTTTCATCTCCTTTACATCATCCACGGGGTA
This sequence comes from Triticum aestivum, assembly GCF_018294505.1. Classification (NCBI taxonomy): domain Eukaryota; kingdom Viridiplantae; phylum Streptophyta; class Magnoliopsida; order Poales; family Poaceae; genus Triticum; species Triticum aestivum. The sequence goes on along the minus strand of NC_057808.1, from coordinate 556,344,681 downwards.
GTGAGGCTCCGGTGCACGAATCTCGATCATCGGTGCACTAGCACCAGGCGGGGCATCCGTGGAAGCCACGCTGCTTCTCCGCTGCTGGCTTCCGCGATCCGCTTCATGATCTTCATGCGGCCCTGCAGCCGATTTTTCTTTTACTAGTTCATGCACGGTCTGCTTCAACTCATGGAGTTCCGATGCAAACTTCGCCATAAGATCTGCATCCCGGTCCGTCTTTCTCTTACGGCTTCTGTAACAGTACGGGTCATTGTCCTGGGAAAACCCTACTTTCCACGGAACTTTTCCTTTGCCTCGTACACGTCCTCCGTGTTCATCATTCCCGAGGGCTGTTGTCAGTGCGTCTTTCTCTCTGTTGAACTTGATCAAGCCCTCTTGAGCTTGGGTCATTGCGTCAATAAGGGCTTGGGTGGGAGCAAACTTTTTCTTCCAGTGAACACACACCCCTGTCTCCGGGTCTAGCGATCCCCCATGCCCGTACCACCAGCTTTTGGCCCTTGGGTCCCACTCCTCTGTACCTAGAGGGATTCCTCGCACCCTCAGGTCCTCCTCCATCTTCTGCCACTTAGGCTCCGAAAGGCGGTATCCTCCTGGCCCCATAATATGATGGAACTTTTTCTTACTCGCATTATCCTTATTTTTTCGATATTTCCTTGAAATGCTCCGATTGCTTTTGCCTCATAAATTCTGGCCAATCATCTTTCAGTTTCTCATGTTGTCCATTGAAATGCGGAGTCTTGCCCTTGTTGACATAGTCACGGGTTAAATTTTTCTTGAAGTTCCGGAATGCTTCGCCCATCTTCTGAAGAGCGAACTCTTTAACTAGCCTCCTCCTCTCACGTCCACCCGGAACCTCGTTACCGAATTCATCGACTTTGTTGTATTCCGGAGGTAGAATGAAATGTTTCATAAGCTTTCTCCAGCAATCCTTTTTCGTTCTCTTGTCGACAAAACTGAAACCAAGACGTGCCTTCTTTGGCTCCTTCCATTCCTGGACGGTGATCGGGACGTTGTCTCTAACAACGACTCCGCATTGGTTGATAAACTTTGAGGTGTGCTGTAGGGGCTTGCCGGTTTCACTGACAAACTCAATGGCATATGTTTCTCCTGTTTTCATCGCCTTGGATTTGCCACGCTTTGTCGTACTCGATCCGGCCGAGGGCTAAAAAAAGAAAGAGAGTCGCGCGCGTTAATACATATGTATTCACATTTCAGTAAGTTTGTATCACGAGAGGCTCAATGTATATATATACCTCGCCGGAGGTGGTTGCTACTTGCAATTCGAGATTGTCGTTTGTTGACGGTTGACCTCCGTCGACAATGTCCGTTCCTTCACCTTCTTGATCATCGACAATGTCTATTCCACCGTCAAGGTTCAGAAAATAAGAGACTACATCCTCTTCTTGCTCATATTCTGAGCCTGGCACATAAGGAATCTCGTTGTTGATGATGCCCATTAAATAACGTTCAGCCTCCGGATCCCTAAGCGGCTCGGCTCTATCGTCCGCCATATGTCACTCCTGCATGTAGTAAAAATTCTTTAAGTATAAAGGAATTAAAAAATAAGATTAAGGGGACATAGAGGAGGAGGAATTAAAAAATAAGATTATTGAGCACTAATTTGCATAGAAGTTTTTGTTTAGCACTGCCAAGTATTTTGTTTTTTCTTTTCTTTTTCCTTTTCTTATTTTGTTTTTCCTTTTCTTCTTCCTTTTCTTCTTCCTTTTCTTATTTTGTTTTTCTTGGTTTTCATTGGTTTCTTTGTTTCTTTCTCGATTTTCTTGATTTCATTCCTTTGCATTGGTTTCTTTTGTTTTGTTTTCTTTGTTTTTCTTTTTGGTTTTCATTTGCTTTCTTTGTTATTCCTTTTTTGAAACACATTTAACATTTAACATTTTTATATATACATTTAACATTTTTTAAACACATGATTAAGTTTTTTTGAAAACTTATTTTTTTGGATGTATGGGTTTTTTTCATACACACTGTACGGCGGCGGGAGGCGGAGGACGGCAGGCGGCGGCGGGAGGCGGAGGACGGCAGGCGGCGGCGGGAGGCGGAGGACGGCAGGCAGGCGGCGGCGGGCGGCGGGCAGGGCAGGGGCCGCATGAGACGCGCTGATTGGTTGAATCAGTGGGGTTTGGATCAGCCTCTCTTGTTGGGGCATCAGGACCGTTCATTTGAATCTAACGGCATGAGTTGACTGATACGTCTCCGTCGTATCTACTTTTCCAAACACTTTTGCCCTTGTTTTGGACTCTAACTTGCATGATTTGAATGGAACTAACCCGGACTGACGTTGTTTTCAGCAGACTTTCCATGGTGTTAATTATGTGCAGAAACAAAAGTTCTCGGAATGACCTCAAACTCCACGGAACGTCTATTTGGAAATAATAAAAAATCCTTGCAAAAGATGAAGACTAGGGGGCCCACACCCTAGCCACGAGGGTGGGGGCGCGTCTGCCCCCCTAGGGCGCGCCCTCCTACCTCGTGGGCCCCCTGGAGCTCCTCCGACCTCAACTCCGACTCTATATATTCATTTTCGGGGAGAAAAAAATGAGAGAGAAGGATTCATCGCGTTTTACGATACGGAGCCGCCGCCAAGCCCTAAAACCTCTCGGGAGGGCTGATCTGGAGTCCGTTCGGGGCTCCGGAGAGGGGGATTCGTCGCCATCGTCATCATCAACCATCCTCCATCACCAATTTCATGATTCTCACCGCCGTGCGTGAGTAATTCCATCGTAGGCTTGCTGGACGGTGATGGGTTGGATGAGATTTATCATGTAATCGAGTTAATTTTGTTAGGGTTTGATCCCTAGTATCCACTATGTTCTGAGATTGATGTTGCTATGACTTTGCTATGCTTAATGCTTGTCACTAGGGCCCGAGTGCCATGATTTCAGATATGAACCTATTATGTTTTCATGAATATATGTGAGTTCTTGATCCTATCTTGCAAGTCTATAGTCACCTACTATGTGTTATGATCCGGCAACCCTGAAGTGACAATAATCGGGACCACTCCCGGTGATGACCATAGTTTGAGGAGTTCATGTATTCACTATGTGCTAATGCTTTGTTCCGGTACTCTATTAAAAGGAGGCCTTAATATCCCTTAGTTTCCATTAGGACCCCGCTGCCACGGGAGGGTAGGACAAAAGATGTCATGCAAGTTCTTTTCCATAAGCACGTATGATTATATTCGGAATACATGCCTACATTACATTGATGAATTGGAGCTAGCTCTGTGTCACCCTATGTTATGATTGTTACATGATGAACCGCATCCGGCATAATTCTCCATCACCGATCCAATGCCTACGAACTTTTCACATATTGTTCTTCGCTTATTTACTTTTCCGTTGCTACTGTTACAATCACTACAAAACACCAAAAATATTACTTTTGCTACTGTTACCTTTGTTACCGTTAACACTACTATCATACTACTTTGCTACTAAATACTTTGCTGCAGATACTAAGTTATCCAGGTGTGGTTGAATTGACAACTCGACTGCTAATACTTGACAATATTCTTTGGCTCCCCTTGTGTCGAATCAATAAATTTGGGTTGAATACTCTACCCTCGAAAACTGTTGCGATCCTCTATACTTGTGGGTTATCAAGACTATTTTCTGGCGCCGTTGCCGGGGAGCATAGATCTATTCTTTGAGTCACTTGGGATTTATATCTACTGGTCACTATGAAGTACTTGAAAGACGCTAAGACAACAATTTATCCCTCAACTACGAGGGGAGGTAAGGAACTGCCATCTAGCTCTGCACTTGATTCACCTTCTGTTTTGAGTAAGCTTGCGACACCTAAACCTGCTTCTGCTATTCGTTCTGATATGTCGCATGTTATTGATGATGCCACTTCTGCTATGCATGATACTTATGATGAAACTACTTCTATGCTTGATACTACTGTGCCACTTAGTGAATTTCTTGATGAACAAATTGCTAGGGTTAGAGAGAAAGAAATTATTGAAACTGATTATGTTGATGAAAGTGATGATGAAAACTTGCCTGTTATTCCCGAGGGTTATGTTTTTGAAAAAGAAGCTGCTTTAGCTATTTTAGCTAGCAAAGACAGATATGAACTCAAGAGGTTATTAGCTAAATGGAATCAGCAATCTCTTAATGCTAGAATGAAACCTGACCCTGCTTTTGCTACTTCACCTATCTGTGTTACTGATAAGGATTATGAATTCTCTGTTGATCATGATATAATTACTTTGGTTGAATCCGATCCTTTTTGTGGCTATGAATCTGAAACTGTTGTGGCACATCTTACTAAATTAAATGATATAGCCACCCTGTTCACCAATGATGAGAGATCTCGCTACTTCTATATCCTTAAAATATTTCCGTTCTCATTAAAGGGTGATGCTAAGATATGGTTTAATTCTCTTGATCCTGGTTGTGTGCGTAGTCCCCAGGATATGATTTATTACTTCTCTGCTAAATATTTCCCTGCTCATAAGAAACAAGCCGCTTTAAGGGAAATATACAACTTTGTGCAAATTGAAGAAGAGAGTCTCCCACAAGCTTGGGGGAGGCTTCTCAAGTTACTTAATGCTTTGCCCGATCATCCTCTTAAGAAAAATGAAATACTTGATATCTTTTATAATGGACTAACCGATGCTTCCAGAGATTACCTGGATAGTTGTGTTGGTTCTGTTTTCAGGGAAAGAACACTGGATGAAGCTAAAATTCTATTGAATAATATGTTGACAAATGAAAATAATTGGACACTTCCTGAGCCAGCTCCTGAGCCTATTCCTAAACCAACTCCGAAGAAGAGAGGTGTTCTATTTCTCAGTCCTGAAGATATGCAAGAGGCAAAGAAATCTATGAAAGAAAAGGGTATTAAAGTTGAAGATGTTAAGAATTTACCTCCTATTGAAGAAATACATGGTCTTAATCTACCGCCTGTTGAAGAAACATATGATCTTAATCCATTACCTATTGAAGAAACTCATGGTCTTGATAACCCGACACAGGTAGTAAAGGTAAATTCTCTCTATAGATTTTATGAAGGTGATATTCCTCACTATAAGTCTGCTAGACAATGCTTAGAAGAGTTTGATAATTTTATTGTCAAACAAGAAAACTTCAATGATTATTTTGGTAGACAATTGAAATACAATTCCGATATGCTTGAACACTTGGGTGATTATATGTCTAGAGTTAAAGGTGAACTTAAACTCATTACTAAACATGCTTCTATGGTTACCACTCAAGTAGAACAAGTACTTAAAGCTCAAAATGATTTGCTCAATGAATTGAATAGTAAGAAAAATGATTATGCTGTTAGAGTGGCTACTAGAACTGGTAAAATGACTCAGGAACCTTTGTATCCTGGAGGCCACCCTAGGAGAATTGAGCAGGACTCTCAGAGAAATGATTTAGATGCACCTAGTCCTTCTAAAAAGAAGAAAAAGAAAAATGATAGGACTTTGCATGCTTCTAGTGAACCTATTGTTGAACCACCTGAGAATCCAAATGATATTTCTATTTCTGATGCTGAAACACAATCTGGTAATGAACATGAACCTAATGAAAATGTTAATGATGATGTTCATGATGATGCTCAACCTAGTAATTATAATGATGTAGAGATTGAACCTGCTGTTGATCTTGATAACCCACAATCAAAGAATCAACGTTATGATAAGAGAGACTTTGTTGCTAGGAAACATGGTAAAGAAAGAGAACCTTGGGTTCAGAAACCCATGCCTTTTCCTCCCAAACCATCCAAGAAAAAGGATGATGATGATTTTGAGCGCTTTGCCGAAATGATTAGACCTATCTTTTTGCGTATGCGTTTGACTGATATGCTCAGAATGAATCCTTATGCTAAGTATATGAAAGAAATTGTTACTAATAAAAGGAAGATACCGGAAGCTGAAATTTCCACCATGCTTGCTAATTATACTTTTAAGGGTGGAATACCAAAGAAACTTGGAAATCCAGGAGTACCCACTATACCATGCTCCATTAAAAGAAACTATGTTAAAACTGCTTTATGTGATCTTGGAGCCGGTGTTAGTGTTATGCCTCTCTCTTTATATCGTAGACTTGATTTGAATAAGTTGACACCTACTGAAATATCTTTGCAAATGGCTGATAAATCAACTACTATACCTGTCGGTATTTGTGAGGATGTGCCTGTTGTGGTTGCAAACGTTACTATTTTAACGGACTTTGTTATTCTTGGTATTCCCGAGGACGATAGTATGTCTATTATTCTTGGAAGACCTTTTTTGAATACTGCAGGGGCTGTTATTGATTGCAACAAAGGCAATGTCACTTTTCATGTTAATGGTAATGAGCATACGGTACACTTTTCGAGGAAAAACCTCAAGTTCATAGTATAAATTCTATTGGAAAAATTTCATCGATTATTTTTGGAGGTTTTGAATTTCCTCTTCCTACTGTCAAGAAGAAATATGATATTCTTATTATAGGGGATGTGCATATCCCCGTTGAGGTAACATAGTGTTATTCGAAATTTCTCCGGTTTCATGTTATTCGGAATGAGTTTGTTAACAAGACTTGATCAACCTTGTTAGTGGATTCCTTTTGATGAGCATGAGATGGATGAAACTAGAAGCACAATCTTCTGTACCCTCTCTCTACTTTCTGTTATTTAGTTGAAATAAAGTAAAAATAGTATTTTTCTGTTTGTTTCCTGATTTATCCGTGCAATATAAAAATACCCCGAAAATAAAAGTTCTCCAAATGCCCTGAAAATGGAATATGATTTTTTCTGAAATATTTGAGAATATCTGGCACTGAGAACACAGTAGGAGGGGCAAGAACCTGGCCACGAGGGTGGAATATTGATCACTTGAGTGAACCTTATGATGTTTCGAGGATACCTTTTCTTTCGAGGCCTTGGAATGAAGCAGTATGCAGGAGACTCGTCGTCACTTGAAGGATTCCCGAAGAAGTTTGTCATAGTAGAAGAGGCACATGCGATGCCAGCCATGCTGGAGTCGGAATCTTCATTGGATTCTTATTCTTCTTCGGAACCTGACGATTCTTCTTCTTCGGAGTCCATTTCCTTGCCGATGTAAGCCTTTGCGTTGCAAGAGGTGTTCTTGTGGTTGGAGGAGGACTTGGAAGGATTCTTTGAGGAAGATCTTGACGAAGATTTTGAGGTGAGTTGTCCTTCTTCTTGAAGAACTTCTTTGTTTTCTTCTCATCATCTGAATCGTAGTTCTTGCTCTTGCCTTTGCTTTGATGGTTGCTCCAATCATATCTCCCACTAGCAGGGATTTTAGCTTCCCAGAGAGGATAGTCTGAAATGAAGTGTCCAGGTTTTTTGCACTTGAAGCAGGTGTATTCTCTGAAAGGTTTTGAAGATTTTGACCCTCCAGAGTTGCTTGAACTTGTTTTCTGGAACTGGCTCTTCTTGTGGAAACGTTGGAATCATTTTGTGATTAGTGCGAGATCTTTGCTGAGACGTTCTGGATCATCTGAATCTTCTTCTGCATTTCCTTCTGAGGAGGAATCAGTTACGGCCCTGAGAGCATGATTTTTGCGTTGAATTGAGCCATACAGATCTCTTTTCTCTTCTTCCTATTCCTCGTGTGTGTTCAGTTTTTCCATGACGTCAGCAGAGTTGAGGCTTTTGAAATCAGGACACTCTCGAATCATCAGAACAAGCGTATCAAATGAAGTGCCAAGAGATCCTAGCAACTTCTTCACAACCTCATGGTCAGTGATATCTTTGGCACCGAGTCCTTGAAGTTCATTTGCTATGTCACTGAGGCGATCGAAGGTTTGCTGACAGCTTTCATTTCCAATTCGCTTGAAGCGATTGAGCTTCGCCCAAAGAGTATCAATTCGAGCTTCTTTCTGAGTTAAGACTGCTTCATTGACCTTTTCGAGGATATCCCATAGCTCCTTCGTGGTTTCACACTAGCGATACCGAAGGAATTGCGGTCGAGAGAGATGACCACCAATTTCATCCAGCTGAATAAGCTTCTTTTCTTCATCGGTAGGAGCTTGAGGAATAACAACTATGAACCCGATATGCACAACGTTCCACATATCATCATCAATAGCTTGAAGAAGGATCTTCATCTTCTCTTTCCAGAAGGGATACTCCATTCCATCGAATATAAGAATCTTGAGATGCGACTTGTAGTTCACTAAAGACATATTTAAACTCCAAAGTTGTTAAACTAAAATAAGCAGAGTCAAGGAGTACCTTGCTTTGATACCACTTGTAGGAACGAAGTATGTCTACAAGAGGGGGGTGAATGGGAGTTTTAAATTTTCTTTGGAAAACTAAAAATCTCCCAGAACCCAGCAGCGGAAGAAATAACAAACAGACTAAGATGAACCACAACACATAACCAAAGGGAAACTAAGGTATGCATCGAAGTAAAGTACATGAATAAAATGCATTGAAGGAATACTGGAGTACAGAGGTGACCGTAGGTGCTCGATGGCGACACAATATTTGTTCGACCAGTTCGTCTTTCTGCACAAGGACTACGTCTGGTTGGAGGGGCTGTGACTTAACACGGAAGATAAACTCTCTTCACCCTATTCTCCTCGACAATCGATTCGTCAACCGATGTCGATCACTCGTGGTAGATACTTGAAGGCGATCTCCAAACTTTTACAGACTTCTTCTTCGAGAACCACAATCACTCTTGGTCTCTGAAGAAATTGACACCTAACTGTCTTGAGAGTTTGCAGCTCTCAATAGTAATAGGCGGAGCATACTAAACTTAGATTCTAGTGATGCTTAACCACTATCTAATTCTTCGGCTCTAGGGTTTTTCTCTCGGTGGATTTTAAACTCAAATCTCTCAGAGAGGGGGTTGCTCAACAATCTACTTAGAACTCAAACAGAGCAGCCACTGGACAAAGCCGGTGCGGGGTGGCTATATATAGCCGCAGCCTTCCCAGATGGGAAATGACCATTTTGGACATGGAGTCCAGCCAATGGCCAACCGACACGTTCACAACGGTCGGATTTTGGAGCAACGGTAACGTTACTTGAGAAGCAAGTAATGCTAACTCCTCGCTCCGAGGCAAATCTCTCGCAGCGAAGAAGATCACAGTCTCTTGCTGGCAAGTATTTGCTCAGAGCACAAAGAGATTTCTCTCACAGCTTTCATAGGTTTGGGTTTAGCATCAGCGAATCAAAGCTTCGAAATGCTATACCCCTCTTAATAGTACGGTGGTCCTATGACTCAATGAAATAAGAAGAATAACGAAATAAATGCTACGTCTTCACTTCGTCTTCATTCTTCCTCGACCGCAGTCATTTGCTTTGAACAATCACCGAACCAATTGCTTAGACTTCAGCAATTTTTAGGGGTCACTCTTGTTAGCTTTATCCTCGGTGATAAACTTCACTGCTACGCAGGAAGATTATCTCCATCGTTTTCATCAAACTCCTCGATTACTCCAGGGACCTGTTACTCTGTGTGCACTAGCAAACACATAAGTCCCAGACTGTTTATGTCAACAAACTCCAAAACATAAGGGGCCTATCATTGCACCAACAAACTCCCCCAAGTTTAGACCTCGCTTGTCCTCAAGCGGAAGCCGATATTGAAAATCATGTCCACATGTTTAGAGAGAGAGGTGTCGATAAAAATAAAATACGGACATACTAGCATCATGCTTATTATTATAACAGCAACAAACTTTATCATACCTTCTCATGAACAAGTAATAATTCAAAACAACATCGAAGTAAAAATCATAAACCTTATTGAAAACCAAGAAACTATGTTCTCAGTCAACTTTGCAACTACAATTCATCATATTTTTTAGGAAGGGTCTCGTGTCGAAGCCTTTAGGCAAGTCCACATACTCAACCATCATCTAATCTTCTACGATTGCTAACACTCACAGCATACATATAAGCAAAAATATTCAATCGGACACATAGGAAGATAGGGGCTTATAGTTTCGCCTCCCAACTTATTCACCTCAAGGGTGATGTCAACAATAATAACTCATGATCACTCACATTCAACTGGATATATGTGCCCAGATATTTCCTCACCACATGATGCTTGCAGAAGGAGAAAATATTAAAAAAAAGGAATATGGAAGAATACTTTGACTCTTGCATAAAAGTACATACATAAAAGTAAAAGATAGGCCTTCGCAAAGGGAAGCAGAGGTTGTCATGCGCTTTTTGGTTTGTATGCACAATCCCTTAATGCAAAAGAACATCACGTTATATTTCTCCTTATGATAGCAACCTTTATTATGCAGTCCATCGTTTTTATTACTTTTCCATCACAAGTTCATCAACGCTCAATTTTCTCTTACACTAAATGATCAATTTTGGCAAAGTTAGGAAAAGTTAGCTTTGACGGAGACGTATAAGGGCACTACAATACTTAACTCTTACACGTCCACATATTTCTTACTCTGTGAATAAAGTGTGTAGTATTTACATGCACCCACTACTGTTCACTGGACTGCAGTTAAAAGGATTGTGAGGTATCTAAAAAGTTTAGGAGAGCTCGGACTAAGAATTGTCAAGTCTCCATCTATGCTTGTGTCTACCTACTCTGATGCAAATTGGGCAGGGTGTGCTGATGATAGAAGGTCCACTGGTGGATTTACTATGTTCTTGGGAACAAATCTTATATCATGGGGTGCGAGAAAACAGGCTACAGTCTCAAGGTCTAGCACTGAGGTTGAGTATAAAGCTATAGCAAGTGCTACAGCTGAAGTGATGTGGATTCAAACATTACTTTATGAGCTTGAAGTTAAAACTCCACGAGCTGCTAGATTATGGTGTGATAATCTTGGTGCAACCTATCTTTCAGCTAATCATGTTTTCCATGCATGCACAAAGAAAATCGAAGTTGATTTTCATTTTGTCAGAGAAAGAGTAACACGCAAGTTACTTGACATAAGGTTCACTCCTACTGGTGATCAACTAGCTGATGGCTTTACAAAACCACTTACTATGAGAAGGTTCGAGGAGTTCAAGAACAATCTCAACCTTGGAGTTCCTTAGGTTTAGATTGAGGGGGGGGGGGGTGTTGGAATACATTGTAATGAGATAGGACTAGTGGTTTAGACTTTCTAGAAACCTGTTCTATCTCTTCTTCGGTTTCTCTCCCTCGTTACCGACCTTCTCTGTAACTCTCAATCAGACTCTCGATCGATCTACTTGTAAGCCACGGCGTCGCTTGTATAAATAAAATGGCGGCCCGAGAAAAGGGTTCTACGCTTCCCAAATAATCTTATAACTAGTGATTGGGGCCCGCCTTTGTGGACCGCTTGAGAGAAAGCTATGCGCACCTCACCATCATGTCAATTTTTTTAAAGAATATCCTCGCGTCACGTGGACATCACAACCATCTTAAAAGGAAAAGAAAAAGGCGTAGAAAAACTTTTCTAAAAAAAAGTCTCCCTACCATTTAAAATTTTTATAAAAAAACTTTCTCACCATGACCATTCAGCACGCGCCACATGATGTAGCTGGTTGGCAACCATTCTACCGCCTTTTAATGGGTTTAATTAATGTGTTCTTGCTGTGTATCTCTGTCTGAATGCATGTCGCAAATAGTTTGATTGATGCTATGTATCTAGGCTGAAATCGTATATATAGGTTGGGCCAAACTGTCCAATCCGTGTTGGCCATCTAAACAATTTACATCATATCCATTCAGATGTAAGAGAGTAGAACTTGATCAGTTTTCTCCATGTCCACTCAGATGTGTACACAACTTTTCAGTCGGATCATACAGAACCAGCCTGCCCTCGCGAATTTCGGATCGCCCCCGCATCGTCCCCCGCTTGGGCAGCTCGGGCGGACCTCCCTTACCAAGCCGACGGGGCACCCTTCCCCTCATCCCTTCCTTCGTCACCGCTGGAGGAAGCCGTCGGGCGAAGCCGGGCGGCCGACATTGATTGCGGAGGTGCTCTTCTCCTCCCTGCACCGGGCCTAGATGGGGCGGAGCATCCACCCGCGCGGAGGCGCATCCCCTTATCCGGTTTGCGGCGGAGCGACGGCCTGCCTCCGGCGGCAGCGCGAGGCGGCAAGGTGGTGATGGGTGGTTGCAGCGGGGGCCCTTGGAGCTGGGCGGCGGCCCCCTTGGTGTCGCCTCGCTGTTCGGTGGCGAGGCGAGGCTGGCGGGCTCCAAGTGATTGGCTGTCGCCCATCACTATGAGGCGTGTGAGGATTGTTTACTCCATCTATAGTCTTGTCTGGTGAGACAATTATTTCGCCTCAGCTCACTGTGGCTCCGACGGTCTCGCCAATAAGTTCCTCTCAGAGTGCTTGTGGCGTCAACATCGGATTAGCTCTCCTTGTACGGCCTTTGCCTTCTTCCTCATGCCGATGGGTCATGCTTCAGACTTTCGTTGCCGGCATCTCATGGCATCAACCTTTGAGTTTTCGATCGTGGTTACAATGACTCACATATGTTGTGGCCATGCACATCAGGTGTGACATCGAACTAGGCTGACGACGCACCAACGGCTTGTGCAGGTCTGAGAAGGCGGCGTTGTATTCCCCTTGTATGTTTGAAATGTTTTATTTTCCGCAAGGGTGTTCTTCTCCAATCCAATAACCATGGGAGCGCCAAATCAATGGCTTCTCCCCAAGCTTCAGTGCAGCACTCGTTTTTTTAGGCAAACTTGCAAAGCATTTTATTAATCCGTCGCAATGTTTACAGGGACGAAGCAAAGATCTCTAGGGTGGCCTAACCAAACATGACGACCGGTCCCTAGAGTTTATCAGTGCAGCACTTGTACATGTCAATTCGGAAAAAGAAAAATAAAGTGGCCCAGAAAACGGGAGGAGCCCAAAAGAGAAGAAAATAAGAGGCCCAGAAAACCGAGCACTGCCCCCGAAATCTTTTCCTCCTCCCACCGCAGCAGCTCAAAATTTTCCCCAGAAACCCTCGCCGCATCCACCCACACCCACACCCACCATGCCGCCGCCGCCGCCCCCTGCGCTGCCGGACGAGCTTCTCGAGGAGATCTTCCTCCGCCTCCCACCGGACGAGCCCGACCACCTCCTGCGCGCCTCCCTCGCCAGCAAGCTCTGGCTCCGCCTCCTCTCCGGCGCTCGATTCCGCGGCCGCTACCGGGACTTCCATGGAGCTCCCCCCATGCTCGGCTTCCTTTATTCCTGGCTCTACAACTCCCGCCCGGAGGCGGAAGACCCTGTCCCACACTTTGTCCCCACCACGAAATTCCGTGCTTGCATTCCCGACGACGACTGGGGGGACTGCGAATATGATGCGTGGGACTGCCGCCATGGCCGCGTTCTCCTTGGAGATACGGGCCATCAACCCATGACGCTCGTCGTTTGGGACCCCATGACGGGCCGTCGGAGGGAGCTGTACGCGCCCAGCCCTGTGGGCTACAGCTACGGGGCAGCTGTGCTCTGCGCCGTGACCGGCTGTGACCACCGCACTTGTCACGCAGGCCCCTTCCAGATCGTCTTTGTCAGCCTGGACAATGGTGAAGATGATCGTGTTGCACAGGCGTGTGTGTCCCTGCCGGTGACGGGTGACCACAGCAAGCCGTGCTTTCGTTCTCATTTTGATAAGTGGACCGAGCCTTGCTCTGCTCTTCATCTTGACTCCGATGTGTACATCTACAGAACACCCCCTGTCTTGGTCCAAGACGCACTTCACTTCAATCTTTATAGTTATGCCAGTGATGACGTAGTAGGAATTCTCAAGTACGACTTGAGCTCTAATAGCTTATCACTGATTGATATGCCGCTTGCGTGGTCTGTCCATGCCAATGCTTCTATCCTCATGACGATGGAGGATGACAGTTTGGGGTTTGCACATGTCTACGGGTTAATCCTCAATCTGTGGTCAAGGCACATGGGTTCTGACGGAGTTGCGTCATGGACTCGGCATACAGTCATCGATATCAAGGACATTCTTCCCATTGGAAATCCAAATAAAAGACTTAGGCTGATTGGATCTGTGGAAGGCACTGATATCATTTTCGTGACCACATATCTTGGCATATACGAGATTAATCTCAAGTCACTGCAGTGGAAGAAGCTGTGCGGGAGACGGGAATACTGCACTTTGATTCCGTACATGAGTTTCTACCATCCGCCTGGTACATCTATATGTTCTTTCTTGACAATTTTTATTTGTGGGTTTCACATAATACTGCTTGAATGTCTAATCAGATTGAAAGTTATATTTGATTGTTCAGCTGTGAGCAAATTTTGTGTGCTATGTAACATTCTTACACCTAAGGCCCAGTTTGGATTGGATGTATTTTTTGTGTGCTGCCCTGTATTAAGTTAAAACTTGAGTTAAATACCTGGGAGCACACTAATTTTACACTGAGCCCAAACAGGGTCTAATTATGTTTATCGCTAGCTAGCTGACAATTTTATATGTTACCGTGTCATCTCCTTTTTTTTTGCGATCACACACTTACGAATCTATGTTTGCAGAAAGTAAAGTTACAGAAAGGGAGGAAAGGTGGGACACTCAGATGCGGCTCAATGACGACATAGGGTTGAGTATGGTCAAGGGAAGGCTGCCCCTTTCATCAACAGGAAAGATGACCAGACCACCTGAAGTTGGAGGTGACATGGGTCTTGTGATCATTTCTGTTGGTATTCAGTAGCTGTTGTAGTGGTACTTGTTTTCTCATCGTCTTGTTGGCTTTTGGTAGTATGCTTGATAATTCCCCCGTGTTACTGGCATGCGTAACTGGGTGAATGGATTATCTTGTAACGAATCTCCAGTTTCTTGCAGCAGCATCAACGATGTCTTCCATTGTTTAATTTGCTTGAGAATGCATAGTCGGTTAGTTTGCTATTTTAAAAACTCTACAGTTTGCTCTCCTAACTTTTATCCAGTTTCCAGATTCATCTCCCAAAAGGGGAGGGGGAGATGGTGAGATCCCGACCATGGTACCATTGCTTAGTTTTTGCATGGTAGCTCGCGCATGTCAATTAATCTTGTGAATTCAGTTACTGCTACATGTCCAGTGCTGATGTTGCCGCAGTTCTATTAGAAAACTACAGTATGTTTGGTCAGAGAGTGCAATGCTACAGTGATAATTGCTACAACCAACCTCTGTTTCACCGATGCTTCTCATAGGCCTGGGCATACACTTGTGTCTCAACTCTTTCTCCCATCATGCAAACATCAGTATGCAGTTCACCATCTCTGAATGTTTTCTCTCTATTTACTAGTCTCCTTTTAGGGGTGCATATACAGCTAACACCACATGTTGATCAAACAATGCCCCACTTCCCGGTGGACAGCAAAAACTGCTTAAATGTATATATGTAGGATGCAGTTCGAACTCCATCGTCAAATGTCGTGTCTAGATGCCGTGTTGCTGTAATTGATTGTTTCTCCATGCCTTGGATTTTATAATGGCACCTCTGCTGTTTCAGTTCTCTCAACTCACTGGGCTGGACTGCGTCCAGCGTCTCTTAATAGCTTCCCGAGTTTCAGAACTTTTCCTAGCGCCTAGGGAGTGTGTTTCGATCTTGTATTTTTCACCCTAGTATTGTTCTTTGAAAACATTCCATTCAACCGCATCATGCTTATAACATACCATGTTTTGATGAGTAAAACTTCCTCTCTAGGGTTGAATTCTCTCAGCTCGCCTTGATGGACCCAGACACTCAGTCCAGCGACTCTAGCTTGTAGCTTCTTGAGTCTCAGAGAGCAGATAGTTCCGTAAAATTCCCATCCAACCACATCATTATTATCATACCCAAAATGTACTACCTGTTTTGTGTCCATGACAAAAGAATCATGGGTTATTATTCCTTTCTATTTGTTTTCAGATCATGGGTTCCAGAAGGTGTGTGGAAAGAATACGGGATGTATGAAACAATTAGAAAGCATTCACTCATTATACATTTCTGCGTACCAATTATACAAGTCTCGAGAACCGAATCCATGAAAATATAACGGTGCACAAAGCATAATATGCCTCAATTTATTTCATGTGCACATAAATATGTATGCATCCATTAAAAAATAGTGATGCCAGAGCAAGGAGAAAGTTCCACAGATAGCTCGACTTATTACAGAAGTAATAAATCCTTTCTCTCTCAAGCTCTTGATAGCCTCGTTGATGCTCTCGGGTCCATGCCCAAATTTCTTATCATGTCATCTGCGCACCTGCACACCGAATAGAAAAAATAACAACTTCAGGAGTCCGCTTTCCCATATGGTGAAAATGAACAGATTAAGTACTCTCTACAATGTTGGTCGGAGAACATCTACTATGTCCCTGAAGCCTCAACAGGAAATAAAGTAAGAAACAAGTAACTAATATCCAACACTGCATTGTTCTCCATTTGATTCCAAGGAATACACTTGAGAAAGCGCTTGCAGAGAATGTTTACTTACTTTTCTGGCACTACAGAGTTGGGATAAGTTTCGTGTATGATCTCCCGTTTACTAAAGGAACTTTATATGCAAGGATATGTGCCAGCTGCCAGGGCAACATCTTCAACGTTTATCCATCCAAAACTGACCTGGGGCATGTCGAAGATGATCCTGCATGAAAATATGAAGAATTTCTCCTCAAGAGTCAAACAGAAATGTCTTGAAAGAGAGCACAGCCCACTGTAATTTTAACTCTTTCTTCGAGACATATATAAGCATATATTGTCTTCATGTTTTCCCTTGGACGCTAAATATTTCAGGCCTCTGAAGCTCCAAGTGTCCAAATAAATGGAAGCACAAGGCACCATTGGCCAGACTCCCATAGTAAACAATTAAATGTCCACGTATGTGGTAAGATAATCCAAGCCAATTAAACACAGTCCTCTTATTTATATTTCGTACAAGAAAACATTCACCATATTCTTTCTTGTTGTAACTTGCAGCTTCAGGTGCACAAATTATTAGCTAGACAAAGAATTAAGAGTTGCTCAAGTCAGTTCCCAGAACACAAAACAAACATAATTCATCATCGCTTGGAATACTCTTGCTGCTCAAACAATATCACTTCCTGGTGGAAAACAAAAAACTGTCTGAAGCTGTATCTAGTGAAGAACATGCAGAGAGATTTTCTATAGAGGTTTCGAGAAATGGACAATGTTTTGATGAATAAAACTGGCTTGCAACCCTGAAGATCAACAATGTTTTGATGAATAAAATTGCCCTTCCAGGGCCTCTTTCCATCCAAAGAAGAAGAAATAGGCCGATCACTAGAGCAAATGGTCTAGACAGGCCATGGCGAATGGTGGGAGCTTTGGTGGCTACTTGTGCCGGTTATATTATATTGATTTAATATACAGGAAGTAGATGTATGCTTCAGCAGAACTATCATCAAACATCGTCGTGTCGTTTCTCGATGTTGTGTTGTAGCTTCCAGAGTGTTTCAGAACCTCCCCTACCACCGACGGAGCCCATTTCGATCTTCTATTTTCCGCTCTAGTATTGTTCTGTTGAATTTCCCAGCAGGGCTTGAGACATACGTCACTAGCTAGGCTCTCATCATCAAACTACATTGCGATGCTACATACTCAGTCCTGGCTGATTCCAGCTTCTTCAAGTGTCTTCTACATACTCAGTCCTCTTCCCACTCTTGTGCTTTAATAGTCATAAAATTGGAACAACCAGATCTCGAGGTATTGAAATAACAACCAGATCTCTATGTTTTCTGTTGCGATCGTAGTAATGAGATGGACATCGTAGGATGCATGTCTGAATAGCATCAGGCAACTAGACATCACATTTTGGTGGACTACAACTTAACAAAACACTAGCTGCAACAACACCATCGTAATTGCTGTGGATGCCATTGGTACGGCGACGAAAACGCAGCATTACCTAGCAAACACGCACTGCTCCAGCTCCAACAAATCCGGACTAAACTGAGATCACAATCATATCTTGGGAATTTGAATCCCCAGGGGTGTTGGTGTACTCATGTTGGTGTCAAATGCCATGAGAAAGTTCAAAGACAGCATTAAATACTTTACGGAGAAATGCTGACAAAAATGATGCCATTATTCTCGTTACTTGCAAAGTGCAGACATTCATAGGATTGTACGAGTGGGCGCACCTCTGGGGTGCACAGATCAGCATCGGCATACAGCCGGGAACTTTTCCAGACAAGATGCAATTCTCTACCACGTCATGGTCAGCCTTAACTGCTTCAGTCAGTGTTGATGTTAACAACACAAATTCAGAAAGGCGGGTCTATAAACATATAAGGTTTCCTAAGAAGAGTGAAGGAATTTGAGTGATGCCTCCCGCAGGTGAACATATCAACATAGAGCAGGCAAGTACTAAATAAATAGAAAAGCATGCATCCAGACTCCGGTACACACATAATTTAGCTACGTACTACAGTGCGAGGTCCACACCAATCAAGTATTCTCAGGCATCAGTAGTTCAGTACCTAGAAATTTCAATTACTACTGGGCGCGCCACATACACAATCATCACTCCAGCAACAGTGAGACGACATAGCATTCCTTGACCATATTAGTCAGCGCATTATTATCTGCACGGACGAGGAGGATCCATGTGTGAGTCGCTCCTTGAAGCGATGCCTGCGAGCTTCATCCACCTGGGATCTCCTCGGGTCAATGGCATCGCATTCCTTGCATGGGACTTCACCACGCAACTCGATTCTCTTCAACCCCACAGCTTGTTCGGTTGGAATATTAGGCAAGTTCATGATTAATTCCAGTAAATAATTCATGACTAGAAGAAATACTAGTATGCAATAATCTAGCAAACTAGAAGAACAACAAGACATGCATAACAGCAGCAAACACGTAATAATAGCTGTAGAGATAGACATGAACAGAGGATGTTGGACGTACTTATCGTTAGCTATTATGGGTGCGACGGTGTTGATGACGATGTTGGCGACGATCTGCTGCTGACGGCGATGAATACGACGATGAGTAGCACCACCCGACTTGGACGGAAGACGACCCGTGATGACGAATTTGAGCAGTCGCGCACAGCGCTTCCCAAAAACCTAATTCGTCCTCTCTCGGTGCAGGATCGCAAAGACGAACAGTTCCGGAGACCTGCTCTCCCACGCGCCGATGCACGCCGGCGTTTGGGATGGAGTAGACTACGATGGCGGCGCAAGTTGTGAGATGAGGCAAAACCCTAGGTGTTTTCGGTGTGTCTCTGGCCGCAGCCGGTAGCTGTATATATATCAGGACCAAAGGCGGTATTGTGTCCCGGACAAGAAATCAAAAACTTGTCTGCCAAGACATAAAAATAAAACGGCAAAAGGAAGCTGCGCTCCTGCAAGGAGACGGATCGGATTTCGGCGGACCATTCACGCGCATGTCGCATATACGCCTCGCCTCGCCACGGCCCGGCGAGGCGAGCGAGCGCGCGCGTGTGGTTTTCCCTTTCTCTTCTCACACACCACTTAGAGTGGTGGAGGGAACCCACTATATAAAGAGGTCCAACTCTTCTTCAACTTCTGGGGTGGGACTAAACTTAGCACCACCACTTGCCATTTTACACATGGGCTTTGAGATTTCAGAAATTGCTATGGGCCTAGCCCATTAATTCTAACAATCCCCCACCAGATCTCAAATACCCATTTAGAGATTTGCCTTCTCTCACCACTTGTTTAATATACCAGTGTTTCAGCAGAGACTGTTAAGTTGAACTTCTGCCTAGAACTTTAAGCTACATCCATTCACAACTTGACAATGGACTATGCCTTGAATTGCTAGTTTTGTGTGAACAGGTTTCACTCAAAGTCTTAACCAGTACCTGACCGCCAGTAGGCTACCCCGCGGTTTGGAGCTTATACGTCATACTCCCTGGTCTCTTCGTGAGCTTACTAGAGATCACCCAAATCTCATAGACTGCGACGTTTACAGTCAGAACTCATATAGGTGTGTTCTTTCAAGAATGCTCTGTAGGACAGCGTCTTTGCTAATTATAGCCAATAGAACCACGTTAAGGCATGTTGCCAACCTGCCTTATAGATCTGAGCCTTACAGCTCTGAGAGTTTTGCATCTTCACTTGGAGACGATCATTAGTTATTACTCTCCTCAGTTAACCAATAGCTTGTTCTTCCCAGATCCTAATTCACGGGATCTCCGATCACAAAGGTTGGGTTACTACTATGGTGTAACATCTATGGGTCTCATACCCATCTCCCTCGATGCAATATCTATAACATTTCGTGATAGTCCCTTTGGAAAGGGATCTGCCAGGTTTTTGACTGTTTGTATATACGTAACAGTTATTACTCCGGAGTTTCTCAACTTCCTGACAGACTTCAAACGTCTCTTCACGTGTCTTGATGACTTTGCATTATCTTTAGAATTGTTCACTTTAGCGATAACCGTTTGGTTATCACAATTCATAAGAATAGCCGGTACAGGTTTTTCAACAACCGGCAAGTCCATCAAGAGCTCACGCAGCCATTCTGCCTCAACAGTAGCTGTGTCCAAAGCAGTTAATTCTGCTTCCATAGTTGACCTCGTCAATATGGTTTGCTTGCAAGACCTCCATGACACTGCGCCACCACCATGAGTAAATACATACCCACTTGTTGCGTAAAGTACATCAACATCGGAGATCCAATTTGAATCACTATATCCTTCTAGCACAGCAGGATGCCCTGAATAAGTAATTCCGTAACTCATAGTACCTCTCAGATAGCGCAAGACCCTTTCTAGTGCATGCCAATGATCATCACC
>NC_057808.1:556322037-556324003 GCF_018294505.1 Triticum aestivum | reverse complement strand
CGATCACAAAGGTTGGGTTACTACTATGGTGTAACATCTATGGGTCTCATACCCATCTCCCTCGATGCAATATCTATCACATTTCGTGATAGTCCCTTTGTAAAGGGATCTGCCAGGTTTTTGTCTGTTTGTATATACGTAATAGTTATTACTCCGGAGTTTCTCAACTTCCTGACAGACTTCAAACGTCTTTTCACGTGTCTTGATGACTTTGCATTATCTTTAGAATTGTTCACTTTAGCGATAACCGTTTGGTTATCACAATTCATAAGAATAGCCGGTACAGGTTTTTCAACAACCGGCAAGTCCATCAAGAGCTCACGCAGCCATTCTGCCTCAACAGTAGCTGTGTCCAAAGCAGTTAATTCTGCTTTCATAGTTGACCTCGTCAATATGGTTTGCTTGCAAGACCTCCATGACACTGCGCCACCACCATGAGTAAATACATACCCACTTGTTGCGTAAAGTACATCAACATCGGAGATCCAATTTAAATCACTATATCCTTCTAGCACAGTAGGATGCCCTGAATAAGTAATTCTGTAACTCATAGTACCTCTCAGATAGCGCAAGACCCTTTCTAGTGCATGCCAATGATCATCACCCGGGTTGGACATGAACCTACTTAGTTTGCTCACAGCAAAAGAGATATTTGGTCTTGTAGCGCTAGCTAAGTACATGAGTGAACCGACAATTTGAGAGTATCTTAATTGATCTCTCGTTTCTTTCTTGTTCTTTCTGAGTGTCACGCTGGGATCATAAGGTGTTGGAGAAGGCTTGCTATCCATAAAACCGAATCGGTTCAAGACCTTCTCAACATAGTGAGATTGTGTTAATGTAATCCCACTCTCATCCTTAATAAGTTTGATGTTTAGAATTACATCGGCTTCTCCCAGATCTTTCATGTCAAAACTTTTTGATAGAAAAGACTTGACCTCATTAATTGCATTAATGTTTGTACCAAAGATCAGTATGTCGTCCACATACAAACATAATATGACACTATTGCCCCCACCATGGCGATAGTAAACACACCTATCAGCCTCGTTAATGACAAATCCTGCAGAAGTCAAAGTTCTTTCAAACTTCTCATGCCATTGCTTAGGTGCCTGTTTCAGACCATACAAAGATTTTAACAACTTGCACACCTTTCTCTCTTCACCCTTTACCACAAACCCATCAGGCTGATCCATATAGATCTCCTCTTCCAACTCTCCATTGAGAAAAGCTGTCTTTACATCCATTTGATGAATGATAAGACCATAAGAGGCAGCCAAGGAAAGTAACACTCGAATGGTGGTCATTCTAGCAATGGTGAATAGGTGTCAAAGTAATCTTCGCCTTCTTTCTGAGTGTAGCCCTTGGCCACTAGCCGCGCCTTGTACTTATCAATAGTACCATCAGGCTTTAGCTTCTTTTTGAACACCCACTTACAGCCCACAGGTTTACAACCATATGGTCTATCAGTTAGTTCCCAAGTTCCATTAGAAAGAATTGAGTCCATCTCATTATGAACAGCTTCTTTCCAATCATCTACATCCGGAGATGCATATGCTTCTGCAATCGTCTTGGGTGTGTCGTCCACAAGGTATACAATGAAATCATCACCAAAGGATTTTGCAATCCTTTGTCTCTTGTTCCTTCTAGGAACTTCATTGTTATCCTTCTCAAGGACTTCCTCATGTGATTGTTCGAAATATTCATCAGTTGTACTAGATTCAGGAATTATCTCAGAAGAAAATCTAGCAATGCTATGCATATCTTTCATAGGAAATATGTTCTCAAAAAATGAAGCATCACGAGATTCCATTATAGTATCAACATGCATATCAGGTACTTCAGATTTTACCACTAAAAACCTATAAGCAATGCTCCGTTGAGCATACCCTAGAAAGACACAATCCACTGTCTTTGGTCCAAGTTTGCGTTTCTTAGGAATAGGAATATTGACCTTTGCCAAACATCC
>NC_057808.1:556309325-556322027 GCF_018294505.1 Triticum aestivum | reverse complement strand
CTCCCAGATCTTTCATGTCAAAACTTTTTGATAGAAAAGACTTGACCTCATTAATTGCATTAATGTTTGTACCAAAGATCAGTATGTCGTCCACATACAAACATAATATGACACTATTGCCCCCACCATGGCGATAGTAAACACACCTATCAGCCTCGTTAATGACAAATCCTGCAGAAGTCAGAGTTCTTTCAAACTTCTCATGCCATTGCTTAGGTGCCTGTTTCAGACCATACAAAGATTTTAACAACTTGCACACCTTTCTCTCTTCACCCTTTACCACAAACCCGTCAGGCTGATCCATATAGATCTCCTCTTCCAACTCTCCATTGAGAAAAGCTGTCTTTACATCCATTTGATGAATGATAAGACCATAAGAGGCAGCCAAGGAAAGTAACACTTGAATGGTGGTCATTCTAGCAACGGGTGAATAGGTGTCAAAGTAATCTTCGCCTTCTTTCTGAGTGTAGCCCTTGGCCACTAGCCGCACCTTGTACTTATCAATAGTACCATCAGGCTTTAGCTTCTTTTTGAACACCCACTTACAACCCACAGGTTTACAACCATATGGTCTATCAGTTAGTTCCCAAGTTCCATTAGAAAGAATTGAGTCCATCTCATTATGAACAGCTTCTTTCCAATCATCTACATCCGGAGATGCATATGCTTCTGCAATCGTCTTGGGTGTGTCGTCCACAAGGTATACAATGAAATCATCACCAAAGGATTTTGCAATCCTTTGTCTCTTGTTCCTTATAGGAACTTCATTGTTATCCTTCTCAAGGACTTCCTCATGTGATTGTTCGAAATATTCATCAGTTGTACTAGATTCAGGAATTATCTCAGAAGAAAAACTAGCAATGCTATGCATATCTTTCATAGGAAATATGTTCTCAAAAAATGTTGCATCACGAGATTCCATTATAGTATCAACATGCATATCAGGTACTTCAGATTTTACCACTAAAAACCTATAAGCAATGCTCCGTTGAGCATACCCTAGAAAGACACAATCCACTGTCTTTGGTCCAAGTTTGCGTTTCTTAGGAATAGGAATATTGACCTTTGCCAAACATCCCCAAGTGCGCAAATAAGAAAGTGATGGTTTTCTCCCAACCCACTCCTCATAAGGGGTTTTCTCCTTATTATTGTTGGGAACTCTATTCAGGACATGACATGAAGTCAATAGAGTCTCCCCCCACCATGCCTTAGATAAACCAGCAGTGTCTAACATGGCATTCACCAAGTCAGTCAATGTGCGGTTTTTCCTCTCGGCCACTCCATTTGATTGAGGTGAATAGGGAGGCGTCCTCTCATGAATAATACCATGTTCCTCATAAAATTCATCAAAAACTTTGGGAAAATACTCTCCACCACGATCGGACCTAAGACGCTTGATCTATCTCTCTAGTTGATTTTCAACTTCAGCTTTATAGATTTTAAAGTAGTCTAATGCTTCATCTTTAGTTTGCAACAAATAAACATAGCAAAATCTAGTCGCATCATCAATCAAAGTCATGAAATATCTCTTTCCACCTTTTGTCAACGCACCATTCATCTCACAAAGATCAGAATGTATGAGTTCTAGAGGTGCCAAGTTTCTCTCCTCGGCAGCCTTATGAGGCTTTCGAGGTTGCTTAGATTGCACACAACTATGGCACTTAGAACCTTTGGCAACTGTGAAGTTCGGAATTAAACTCATGCTGGATAGCCGAGACATTAAACCAAAATTAATATGACATAAACGAGAGTGCCAAATACTTGCATCATCATTAACACTAGCACAAATTTGGTTTATTAACTTATTGCAAAAATCTGAAAGGGAAAAGCGGAACAAGCCTACGCACTCATAGCCTTTTCCTATAAATTGTCCAAATCTTGACACGATTACTTTATTGGACTCTAAAACTACCTTAAATCCATCTCGACATAGAAGGGAGCCGCTAACTAGATTCTTGTTCATAGTAGGGACATGCTGCATGTTCCTTAGTTGCATGATCTTTCCCGAAGTAAACTTCAGATCCACCGTGCCAATGCCACGAACAGAGGCATGTGACCCATTCCCCATTAGGACAGAAGAATCCCTTGCGACCTGATAAGAAGTAAACAGGGAGATGTCAGCACACACATGAACGTTAGCACCCGAATCAATCCACCACGAAGATGATTGAAATACTGAAAGCACAATAGGTAAATTACCATACCCATCAGTATTGCTAGCGGTCACCATGTTGACAGTCTTGGAGCTTGCTTTCCCTCTGCGGTCTGCACATTCAGGGCATTCCTTGGAAAAGTGTCCAGGCTTCCCACAGGCGTAGCACTCTAGCTCAGCCTTGTTGAACTTCTTCTTCTTGAAGGTAGTAGTCTTGG
Organism: Triticum aestivum; assembly: GCF_018294505.1. Lineage (NCBI taxonomy): Eukaryota > Viridiplantae > Streptophyta > Magnoliopsida > Poales > Poaceae > Triticum > Triticum aestivum. The sequence goes on along the minus strand of NC_057808.1, from coordinate 556,319,657 downwards.
TAGGCTTGTTGAAAACAGGTTTGTTCTTCCCTTTGTTCTTGTTCTGTGGGTACCTCTGCACCATGTTAGCAGTAAGCTGAACCTCACCTCCTTTTTCAGTAGTATCTTTAGCCCGAGCTTTTTCTTCAACATCAAGAGATGCAATCAGATTTTCAACTGATATCTCCTGTCTCTTATGCTTCAGAGTTGTGGCGAAATTCCTCCATGAAGGAGACAACTTTGCAATCATGCACCCAGCCACGAATTTGTCGGGTAGAACACATTTAAGGAGTTCAAGTTCCTTCACAATGCACTGTATCTCATGAGGTTGTTCAACCACAGAACGGTTATTCACCATCTTGTAGTCATGAAAACTCTCCATGATGTACAGTTCACTGCCTGCATCTGTTGCACCGAATTTTACATTCAGTGCATTCCACAGAACCTTTCCGTCATTTATGTGCATGTACACATCACACAGACGGTCAGCAAGAACACTCAGAATGCATCCCACAAACATAGTAGTGGCTTCCTGGAATTTTCTCTGAACTTCGTCAGTCATTCCCTCTGGAGCACCAACACTAACGTGAAAAACTTTCAGAGCAGTAAGCCAGAGCGTGGTCTTCACCTGCCACCTCTTAAAGTGCACACCGGTAAACTTATCAGTTAGGTTTTTGGATTGTTGGAATATTAGGCAAGTTCATGATTAATTCCAGTAAATAATTCATGACTAGAATAGATACTAGCATGCAATAATCTAGCAAACTAGAAGAACAACAAGACATGCATAACAGCAGCAAACACGTAGGACGGAAGACGACCCGTGATGACGAACTGTATATATATTAGGACCAAAGGCGGGCAAAAGGAAGCTGCGCTCCTGCAAGGAGACGGATCGGATTTCGGCGGACCATTCACGCGCATGTCGCATATACGCCTCGCCTCGCCACGGCCCGGCGAGGCGAGCGAGCGCGCGCGTGTGGTTTTCCCTTTCTCTTCTCACACACCACTTAGAGTGGTGGAGGGAACCCACTATATAAAGAGGTCCAACTCTTCTTCAACTTCCGGGGTGGGACTAAACTTAGCACCACCACTTGCCATTTTACACATGGGCTTTGAGATTTCAGAAATTGCTACGGGCCTAGCCCATTAATTCTAACACGTTCCACGACTAGCCATATATAGGCTGCCACCTTGTCTTCCTCCTCGAACCCGTCTATCATCAGCGACTTCAAGTTCATGTGCTTCAAATCCTTCGATGGCTCCCACACCACGTTGGTCTTCTCGGCATTATTGTCCAACGCATTGGCACATGCATGCCGAGTTCGAGATAACTTCATTCAAGGGCATACAAGGCAAATAACACGTGTTAATAATTAAACTTGACATCAACCCATTCAGGAGAATGTAATAAAAATAGAAACTAAATTTATCTGCATTTAAAAATTTGCAACATGCTCACTACTGGTATCAAATCTAAGTTTAGGCCCGTGCAGAAACGTTGCATGAACTAAATCCAAGGGAAAGTAAGACATGTGAATATGCTTCGGGTAACTCTAACACGAGGTATAATCCAACATGAATTTTTTCGTCTTGCATGGACATTGTCCCTCTGCAAAACTTAAATGGGGCGTCAAAAATTTGGTTTGCATTGCACTATCATTCATATACGTCACAATCCATGTATTCCATATATCCCAATTACTATGCAAACTATATGAAATATGTGATAGATTAGAGTTGGTCAGTGATTGAAAATCAGATTAACTTGCTCCTATGTTGTTAATACTGAATATTCGGAGACCTGTCATATTAGACAGAGTCATATCTAGGCTAAGGTGTGGATTAAATTAAAAAGAAGGTAAGAGTAACATGCTTACTCCAAACTTCTGCAGGGCAGGTGCAGCTTCAAGGATAAAAAGAGTCCAGCTCAGATCACACTCAGGGAAGATACCAGAAAGGGACGCATTGGACAGATTTCTGAATATAGCAGTGAGCTGCTTCGGATGTTCCGGCTGAATCCATATCTGCATCAAGAAGAGGAACACAAATAGACAGCTGAAATTGGTAACAAAGAACAGATGATATGTGTTCAGAAGAAATTTATACGGTGCATAGAAATTAACTTACCATTTGGTGGAAAAAATTGAGATGCAGTTCAGACAGGTTCAGTGCACTTCTTGACAGGCACTCATTCAGCTTGAATGGCGCCTTGGGATGAGTCCGAAGACAAGCGATGGCCACATGTCTAAGGTCGGGAACATAGTCAAGGCGCACCGGAGGGTTCTCGAAGCGCCAAATAAGGCACGAAGCTTGCCTAAGCTTAGGGACGGAGATGAGCTGAATCCGCTTGCACACAAAGTGCACTAGATTGAGCTCCTGTAGCCCAGAACACGGTGTGTCAATCTTCAGCACTGAGTGCTCAAAATTGACCATCCGGCAGGCTCTCAGGGCGAGGCTCTCAAGCTTAACGCAATTGCTAATGAGGTCGGTGACGTCAGAGTCCCCGAATGCAAGGTTTTCGAGTGTAAGACTCGTGAGCCACCGGAAGGCGACCTGGTAGGCACGGCAGAAGGACATGAATTGCTGCCCGAACTCGGTGAGCTCCGGGGCAGTGTTGTCCCCTGGCGGCGGAGATATTCGAAATTCGATCCATTTGGTCTTGCCACGGCTGACGACATCCTCGAGGGCGCGGCCGATGGAGCTGAGGTGAGGGGCCGACAGGTAGAAGCAGAGGGCGAGCGCCTTGATGGCATGGCTGCGCTGGCATTCGCAGCTGCGCTCGGCCGGAGGACATACGGAGAGCAAAGCGGCCGCGAAGGCGTCCATGCTCTCGACCAGCGTGGCTCGGCGGAAGCGGCTGACGCCGAGCAGCAGGACCGAGAGCTGGTGAGGGAGGTGGCGCCACCGCGTGGAGGCTGCGCCGGCGCGGACCGCGTCACGCAGGTCGAGGCGCGCGAGGATTCAGAGGAGGAGTTCGTCGGGGAGATCGCTGATCCTGTCCTCATCTCGGGCGACGTTGAGCTTGAGCGGCGGCGACTCCATGGTCGGGATTGGGGGGGAGATTGATGGACTGAAACCCTAGGTAGAAGCAATCGCCGAGATGCTCCGGCGTGTGGCCCGGCTCCCGCCTCCTCCTCCTCCTCCGGCGTGTGGCCCGTGGATCTGGAAGGGACGGGGTGCGGCACCTCGGCAGCGCGGCCAGATCGCTGGATCCCGACTCCCGCCTCCTCCGCCTCCTCGATTCCCCTCCGGCGTGGTTAGCTTCGATTTGGTGGTTGCTTGGCTTGTGGGGGCACTGGATTGGACTGATTTGTGCTCTAGTGAGGAAGTGAGTGAGGATTCAACTGGGCTCCTGTCGGCGGCTGGAGTGGGGAGAGAGACGCGAGGAGGGGAGGAGGCAGACGGAGCTCGGCCCCAAGCAAACCTGGCCGAATAAGCTGGCCTTAGTGTGCCGGCCCGATAGCCCGCAAGTTCGGCCCGGCACGTCGCTAAATGGGCCGGGCCTCTCATGTGGCCCGTCTAGGGCCGCGAGGCTAGGCACCGTGCTTGTACCGCAAGGCTGGGCACGCGTACCAGCCCGACATGGCATGTCAACCAGCGACTGGACGTTGGACGCGTTCGTAGTTGAACTCGGGCATACTGTTAGCGGATGGAAGGAGTTTCTGGGCTGCAAACTTGCAGCAAAGCCTACAAGTGAACATAATTGGTATCCGCCACCCGCAGAATACATAAAGCTGAATCTTGATGCTTCATTCCATGCGTCCATAGGCAGAGGAGGTTTGGGTGTTATTGCACGCGGCAGCGGGAGGGTTGCGGAACCAAAACTTTGCTCTACAGGCTGAAGCTGAAGCTCCTCTTCAGGCTATTCAGACGGCGGAAGATCAATGTATGAGACATGTTATCTTCGAAATAGACTGCTTACCTCTCCACCAGGGCATCTCTTCTACTTCGGCCGACCGAGGACCACTTGGGGTGTTATTTCGGGAAGCCAAGTTCCAGCTGTGCCTAGGTTTTATTGAGCACAAAGTTCTCTTTCGCCCAAGGCAGACTAATGGGGCAGCGCATATGCTTGCCTCTCATGAGTGCGGGTGTCCTCCATATGACAGATATATGTTTTGCATATGGATCTCCCAATTGATGTAGCACGTGTTGTGACCGTCGAGATGGTCGGTCTTGCGTAAGTTTGGAATACAAGGTGTTCCAGTTCAAAAAATAAAATAGAGAAAATATGCCTGCTCCTCTTTTCCTTTTTGAAAATCCAAAACCATATATGAGAAAAATATATTTGTACCGAGAGTCACACCCCTAGACCCTGTGTATGTTGTCTGCGTCTATTGGCAGAAGAACTGCGGGTATAATTATATTCAGAGTCCAAGATGTGTATGATTTTCATCGGATGGATCTGTAATATGTCATCCTATATACATAAGAAGTTGATCCCCACTATCCTAATTATCTCAACATGCACACATGCCAGCTCATCAAAGGCCCGCCACTACATGTATGAGAAAAAGTTTTTCATTATTAGTTGATCTCATGCACACCTTTTACCCCACCACATATATCACCTCATCAGAAGTCCACTCCACATGCATGGAAAAAGTTTTCCAATTCGTTATGCCACTTATATTCAAAATATTTTATGACTACACAATAATCAAATAAAATATATAATATTTATTTTTAGCTTTCGTTCATATATTATTAATTCAACGATGGAAGCTTCATACAATCAAAACACTGAAATATATTGCAATGAATTCCAGCACCAACGTGGATTTTTGGCCCTAATAAACAGTAAAACCAAAATAAATAGTAAATAAAATTAAAAAATTCTAATTTGTTTAGATGTTTATTAACACCAATTAAATCTGTCGAAAAACAAATCATGGGCCCAAAGTGTGCACTTGCATGTACACAAAAAAAGAAAGTGTACTGTTTCTCAAAAAAAAAGTGCACTGCTAAAATGTGTATGTACGCGATGAAAAAGGTAAACGCTTCCTGATGCCTAGTGCTGCCCAAAACAAATGTTGACCGCCGGCCGAGAATTGATTGCTGTGAGCAATGAGCGGCCCACTCCTTGGACCCACTTGTCGGACACTCCCGCACGCACAGCCGCACATGCACAAGACTGGTTGAACCGAACCCACTCCACATCGATCCCCTCCACCTCCAGATTGAAGGAAAACCCTCGCCGCCGCCACCGACCATGCCGCCGCCGCCGCCGGTACCATCGCTGCCGGAGGAGCTCATCGAGGAGATCTTCCTCCGCCTCCCACCGGACGAGCCTGAGCACCTCGTGCGCGCCTCACTTGCCAGCAAGCTCTGGCTCGGCCTTCTCTCCGGTCCTAGCTTCCGAGGTCGCTACCGCGAGCACCACGGAGCTCCCCCCATGCTGGGATTCCTTCAGAACTGGTGCGCCGGTTACCGCCCCGAGGTAAAAGACCCCATCCTATACTTCACGCCCACCACGAAATTCACCGCGCTCATTGCCGACGACGACGACTGGGAGTACGGTGACTACGATGTGTGGGATTGCCGCCGTGGTCGCGTTCTCCTTGTGGATTACGGTCTGCCGGACGGGCTGCCGGAGGGAGCTGGACGCGTCCGACCTGGTGGGCAGAAGCTATAGCGCCGCGGTGCTCTGTGCCGTGAGCGGCTGTGACCACCGTGCGTGCCACGACGGCCCCTTCCGAGTGGTCTTCTTGGGCATGATTGATGGTGTGGCACGCGCGTGGGCAGAAATCACATATTTGACCTGAGGGCGAAATCAAATCACAAGCTGACCTGCTCTCGAATTTTTTTCATAATGGTGACCCTTTCGTGTGGCGCCCGACAGCTAGGCGCCGCACACTACTATGCAGCGCCTCGGCCTTAGGCGTCGCACCGGCTGCCAGCGTGGCAACCCTGGTCCAGTTGCGGCCCCACAGACAGCACTGCAGCGCCTAAGGCCTAGGCGCCACACTTGTAATGTGCAGCGCCCGTCTCTTAGGCGCTGCACAGTTTGTGTTCCACTTAGGCTGGCCCCACCCTCTCTCCCCTCCCATCCCCACCCCACACACCCCCACCCCACCCAAACCCTTAGACTTGTGCCCCTCCTCTCTTCCCCTCTCCCCCCATCTCAAATCCTTCTTAAATCTTGCAAATCCAGAGTATTTGACCGTGGATTTCGAAGCCAACCCCTCCCTTAAGGTAATCTCCTCCGATCCCCTCGTTTTCATCCATAGGAATTGTCACATTTGCTCAAATCTTGCTACTTTGGGGAAACCCTAGTTTTGGCTTGGATTTGCAAATTTGTGTTGAATCATGTTATGTTTCTTTGTTAATTTGGTATGGTTAGGCTTTCATGGTATGCTAGGGTTAGGGTTGTGTGTGTTTGATGTTGGTGTTAGGGTTATGCTATGGTTAGGGTTGTGGTAATTGTTATGTGGGGGTTATGGTTATTAATTCATATATATGTTATGGCATATGTATGATATATGTGTGTTTTTGATTATTATAGGGATGGGGAGAACATGTGTTTATGTTCATCATGTGGATAAAGAGGCCTTTTTGAAAGGCAATGTTGAGCCGGACCCGGATGAGCTTGACATGGTGTTTGAGAGTAGTCCTAGCTATGCGGAGCTCTTGGACCAAGTGAGGAAGGATTTGAATTGGATGGACCCAAGTGACGTTGTTGAGTTCGAGGGAAGTCATAATGTTGGTTTTGGAATGCACATCCGTTGGAAGACAATGCGTGTGAACTCCGAGCAACGTTGGGTTGCATACAAGGAGACGGTTGCCGAATCTCTAGACAAGGCTCTTGAGTTATTTGCCTCCAAGAAGGTTGAGTCTACTTTGAATTTGGACTTGAACCGGAACCCCTCCCCGTTGGTTGCTAGCACTCCCCCACCCATTAACCAAGATCAAATGAGTGAACCTCATTTCATGCAACAAGATTGGCCAACATTGAGCCCGACTCCAAACAACCAAAATGAAGCTTTTGAAGAGGAGAATGATGAGTACGAGGAGGATGACAACGAAGTTGATCTCCATGACAACAATGTGGGTGATCTCGACCAATATCATGTGCAAGAGACAATGGACCAATCCATCCCTTTTTCCCGTGCATATGCATCGGACTCGGATGACGATGGTCCCGATGAAGAAGTTGATGAGGAGGGGTTCACGCCGAAGGAGGCCCAAGCATTCAAGAAGGTATTCGGGAAGGATCACAAGACACCATTGTTCAAGGATCTTAGTCTCGCGGATGAAGCCGTTGTGGATGGTGGCAAATGCATATCTCTTGGAGCTAGGCCAAGTTCTCACCGTGATTTGGAAGACGGCAAGAACGGGATATATCCCGGTTGTGAGTTTGAATCCTTCTTGGAATTGAAGATGTGGCTTGACAACTATTCGGTTACAAATTATCGTCCACATAAAGTGGCCAACTCGGACGTCAATGTGCGTTACACGGTCAAATGTGAAGTGCCAAGATGTCCATGGATTGTGCGTGCGAGGCCATGGAAAGGAGGTCCCACTTGGCGCATAGTGAGTTGTCTACCAACTCACATGTGCCGGCACAAGAATGCGGATGGCGAGCTTGTGTACCAACAACACAGACAACTCACGTCCGAGTTCATTGCTTACAGGTTATCCAACCAAATATCCACACTTCCAATAATGAGCATCAAGAGTGTCATTGACCTTGTGAAAGCCATCTTTCATTACAAGGTGAAGTACGGCAAGGCATGGAAGGCGAAGCAAGCCGCATTCAAGATGTTGTATGGCAATTGGGAGGAAGCATACAACCGACTCCCTAGGTTGTTGTTAGCTATGGCCGCCACAAACCCAGGCATGGTTCACGTGGTTGAGCCTCATGGGCACCAAACATTGATTCATAACGGGAGGACCATCCGAGTATTTGGCCGTGCATTTTGGGCCTTTGAGCAATGCATGAGGGCTTTTGAGCATTGTCGGCCCGTCATCGCCATTGATGGCACGTTCTTGACCGGACAATACAAGGGCACTTTATTGGTTGCAATAGCAAGTGATGCCAATAACCGGGTGTTGCCTTTGGCTTTCGCTTTGGTTGAGGTGGAGAACAATGATAACTGGGAGTGGTTCTTGCGTCAATTGAGAACAAGGGTATTACCGGCTGAAAGGGAAATTTGTGTCATATCGGATCGCCATCCAGGAATTCTAAACGCGGTGGTGGTTGACATTCCCGGACATACAAAGTTGCACCATCGATGGTGCATGAGGCACTTTTGTGCAAACTTCTATAGGGCATGTGGTATCAAGGAGTTGGCCGATGATCTTCAAGATTGTTGTCTCGCTTTCACCAACAAGCGGTTTGCCACATTGTTCAATGCATTGCTCAGACACAAGAAACTTGACCCCGGTGGTCTTGAATTTCTCAATAAGAACATTGTCGAAAGGAATATGTGGGCACGTGCTTTCGATGAAGATGGCCGGAGGTACGGTCAAATGACAAGCAATATGGCAGAATGCTTCAATAAGGTGCTCAAGGGTGTACGTGCATTACCCGTGACGGCAATAGTTCAATACACATTTTACAAGATGAATGGATACTTTTTAAAGTACTCAATGGAGACGGATAAGCAGATTGCTGGTGAGAACAAGGATAAGCACAAGTACTATTTCCCACCAAAGGTTGAAGAATGGTTGGACTTTCAATCACGAAAGGCAGACTCCCAAGAAGCTGTACTATATGACGACAACGAGTGGAGGTATGAAGTGAAAGAGCCTAGAGGAACCACAAACGATGGCCACCAACACGGAGGTCGCGCTTTCAAGGTCTCCCTAACACGGTGTGATTGCAGCTGCATGAGGCCATAGTTGCTTCATCTCCCATGCTCGCACTTGTTAAATGCATCCCGTGTTAGGAATGTGGACGTCAATCACCCTCTTATCGTGAGGGAGTCCGAGTTCTCAATCATGACGGTAAAGAATACATGGGCTCCCCGGTTTCAGCCATACTTGGACCAATCACAATGGCCGGAGTATCATGGAGTTCAACTATGGCCGGACCCGGAATTGAAGGTTGTTAGACGGGGAAGACGTAAGACAAAGCGTCTTAGAGGTGACATGGACGGATGGGGCCGTGGTGGCGGTGGAGAATACGGCACCGGCCAATTCCAAGAGCCTCGTGAGCAAAGCCGTTGTGGGGACTGCAGTCATCGGGGACACAACACAAGAACTTGTCCCAAACCAAGAAAAAGATCAAAGAAAAATGATGCAAGCACAAGCCAAGCAAATGATAGCCAACCAAGTCAACCAAGGAGCAGCCAACCAAGTCAAACAAGCCAACGAGGATCTAGGCAACAAAGAGGGAGTCAACTAGGTCTTAGAAGAGGCCGTTGTGGTGGTAGAGGCCGTGGGGATGGTCTTGGCCGTGGTGAAGGCCTAGGCCGTGGTGATGGCCTAGGCCGTGGGGATGGTCTTGGCCGTGGTGAAGGCCTAGGCCGTGGTGATGGTCTTGGCCGTGGTGAGGGTCTTGGCCGTGGTGGTGGGAGAGGCCGTGGTGATCGTCTTGGCCGTGGTGGTGGTAGAGCCCGTGGTGGTGGTCTAGGCCGTGGTGGCGGTAGAGGCCGTGGTGGTGGTCTAGGCCGTGGTGGTGGTAGAGGCCGTGGTGGTGATCTTGGCCTTGGCGGCGGCCGTGGTGGAGGAATGTTCAGTTGGCTCAATGGACCATTGCCGTATGTGACTTACTATGATCTTGTTCTTTTGGCTCAATGCTTGTGTTGTCATTTTGCATTGTGTGACTAACTATTATATTGCCATTTCCATAGGTATGGAAACAATGAAGGGGGTGGAGGACACGGAGGGGGAAGGTGAGCTCCCTTGGTGGTCGGAGGAGGGAGAAGAAGAAGAAGAAGAGAGGAAGAAGAAGGGACAAGGACCGTGACATTCTTACGAACCAAAATGTGTGCTACTATGTGCTATGAGACGTAAATGACTATGTCTTTTGGCTGAATGTTTGTGTATGACTATGTGATTGGACTACTCTATTGCTATGTGTGTATGAGTATGTGATTTGGACTACTATATGTGCTATGTCTTCTTTCTGTGTTTTGGACTACTACATGTGATTTGAATATGATCATGTGCCATCTATGTGAATCACAAAACATAAAAAGCAGTTTGTATTTGAAAACAGCAGATAGTGCAGCGCCTAAGGGTAAGGCGCCACACTACTCAGTGCAGCGCCTCTTCCTTAGGCGCTGCATACTGACTTAGCAAATTTTTGGGTGCAAAAGCTACTGGAACGCTTCTGTTGCTCTCTGGACTGGCATGTCCAGGTGTGCAGCGCCCATGGGAGAGGCGCCACACACCACAGTGCAGCGC
>NC_057808.1:556292091-556308291 GCF_018294505.1 Triticum aestivum | reverse complement strand
GGAGTATTTGACCGTGGATTTCGAAGCCAACCCCTCCCTTAAGGTAATCTCCTCCGATCCCCTCGTTTTCATCCATAGGAATTGTCACATTTGCTCAAATCTTGCTACTTTGGGGAAACCCTAGTTTTGGCTTGGATTTGCAAATTTGTGTTGAATGATGTTATGCTTCTCGGTTTTGTAGGCATGGCTTCATCTGGTTCCATGACGAGGCCACCGTGTGCTAACCAAGAAGACATGCCGAACAAGTGGGAGGACGCATCTTTGGACAAGGTGAAGGAGAAAGATGTCGACATCCCGCCATGTTGGTGTGGAGATGTTTGCAAGGTGAAGGTGTCCACCGACCGAAATAAATCATGGACTGAAGGGCGGAGATATTTTGTATGCCCAAACTATGCTTATGATCGTGCACTTCCAACTAACGCCTATGACCAACCACTGGTAAGCTCGAGAAGTAAAATGTTACTATCAAATGTGTGTCAACACTAACAAAAATTTTGTATGCAGTCACCGCCTCCTCTATGCAAGTACTTCACGTGGATAGATCTTGAAGTGCCAGAAGATGTCAAAAAGGACCAATACCAAGATTGTCTTAGGCGGCAACGGCGGTTCGAAGAATCGTTTCGAAGAGGCTTTGAGGAAGAGCGTCGTCAGAAGGAGAGGATGGAGCGGAAGAAACGAGAGGAGGAGAGGGCACGCCAAGCGAAACTTGCTCGTGAGGAGGAGAGGGCAAGAAAGGTTGCAAAGGCTCGCGAGGCGCAAGAGGAGGACTCGGCCCATGACAAGAAGGGGAAATGGCCTCGCTCTACTCAGTAGGGACTTCGCTTCGGTGCACTCGTCGTTAACTATCTTCTACTCAATGTGTCATGAACTTGTGAGGGCATGTGAGATGCTGGTGAAGTATCTTCTATGGCAAGCTGCCATTTGTCATTTGTAATGAATGTGTCGTGAACCATGTCATAGTAACGTTTGAATTGTCTTAAGTTATGAACTCATCGGCATAAAATTTGCGTTTGTTCAAATTGCTGTGATGCTGCAGTCATTGTAAGTGTTATGTTGTTCCGGTGAAATGAATGTGCTGTAAACTCTGGTTTTTCAGTACACAGCCGTGCAGCGCCCAGAACACATGCGCTGCACTATACCATGCAGCGCCCAAGGGATAGGCGTCGCACAGTACAGTGCAGCGCCTAGCTCTTGGGCGCTGCACTATGACTTGGTAATTTTCGTGGATGGTCAGTGCTGAAAGCCTTCTGTGGCCCTCTGGATAGCCATGGCCAGGTCGGCAGCGCCTATGAGACGGGCGCTGCACTGTACTGTGCAGCGCCTAGGCGTTGGGTGTCACACAGTACTGTGCAGCGCCTGTCTGTTGGGCGCTGCAGTGTTGTTAACTGCCAAACTGCAGAAACAGATGCCATTTTGGCCTCATGCAGCATTGACATAACTTGCTACAACATAAATAAAATTACTGTAGACTGCACATACTGAACAAAAACAACTAATAACTTGAACATCACATCATTTAGGACAATTCAACATTACTACTAGTTCGCAAACACAAATACCACACTAGTAAGAATTCACTAACATATAACATAACCTCACAAGTTCATCGACCTAATGAAACGGCTCCAAGAGCACTAACAAACACAAGCACTAATGCCTTCCGCGCGTGTTCCTGGTGCCACGCCTGCAGGCAATCTTCTTCTTCCTGGGTGGACGAGGCTCCTCTTCCTGCACTTCCTCCTCCGCCTCCGCCTCCGCCTCATCATCCAAGCTAGCCATCCGCGAGGTCCCTACGACCACCTTTGGGTTGCCTCTGTTGTCAAAGTCGTTGGGCGTGTACCGGCGTCTGGGCTGCCTAGGCTTGAACACATATGGGGACCAAAGTTGAGCGTCCGCCAAAGTCATGTCATCATCAAGCTCATGGCCCTATCACACAATCAAACAATATGGTGAAGACCGGCGTCGTAATCAAGTGAGAATCACATCTAAAGGATTAGTCATACCTCTTGGGTGACCACGCCATCATCATCCAGATAAGCATATGAGGAACTCACATCGTCCCCCTGATGGTGAGATGAGGGGTCTGATGGTGTACCAGACCTAGAGGCAGATGGTTCATCAAATTCGGGATCACGGCAACCGAGAAGATTCGATAACCGCCTTAACTTCTTGGCCTGACGCTGTAACATGAACACGTGTGGAAGATATCGAACTCCGCAACATAGACTGGCTCTCATAGTGAATGCGATATGTACCTTGAGGAATGCTCGTAGTGAACCATCATCATTGCCTCTTCCAACCGGTGTGTTCTCGAGAATAGACTGGCTCTCATCAGCTGCTTTCTTGATCTCGGTGCGCTGCGGATGAGAAAGAATGAACACGTTAGCCATTCAAACATGTGTAGTACGGCCAACGGGAAACTAAAGAAGGAACACTTTACCACATAGTTAATCACCGGAACAGCAGGGACTCCTTGCCCTACCCTGACATCTCTGTTGTACTTCCCCTTTGATAGATCCTCAAAGTTTACGGGTTCTTCAAGAATATCCTCATTATATGCTGGCGGGCATATCTCAACTCGAGTATTTTCAAGAAGCCATCGTATGTAGTTATCAAAAGCAAGTGGGTTATGCTCACGAAGCTGGGCGCGTGCACTTCTACGAGCCTGCTCCACGCAAAGCTGGAAGCGGGTAACATACGAAGCATGATGCTTGTCCCAGTCCTTTATCTTCCGCTGCCTTCTCCTGTCCAACCTGCATGGTACAATACCAAACATTAGCAAAATCAAGAAGGACTGGCGATGCTTAGTCAATACGCTCTCTTACCTATGAAGTGCTTTGTCCGTATCCACCCATTCCGGCGGGTGAGGCTGGAACAGACCAAACTGACGAAACACGCGATGTGGCAAATGAAACTCAATAGCCCAGTTGCATATCAGTGGGCACCGCATAAGCCAGAGATCCCTATCCCGGAAGCACATCGGGTTGATTCTAAACTCCGGGGTGTACCCAAGTCTGTCATCGGCGCCATATGGCTGCCATTCCACCTATGAAATAGGGCAACAATGCAAAATTGGTGACTTTTTTTGCCAAACATGAGAAATGACTGAAGTAATGACCTCGTTACCTGCTCAGGCGTAATCGTGTCCAACTCGGCAACGTACTTCTGGTACATGAGATTGACATCGTTCGTCATCTCGGAAACCACATCCCACTTGTAAGCCCAAGTGGGGCACCGTAATTCGTCATGTTCATCTTCATACCAAGGATTAAACCTGACGCTCTTCGGGCGTCCAACAGGCAGACGCTCCCAGCTCCATACAGAAAGTAGAAGCATATTACCACCAATGCCTGCACTATCTGTGATCCTGCAACACGCATCGTCCAGCTGCATATGAAAGAAAAACAATGTTAACTTGACAGCAAGCTTGCATTGCTAATGAAGAAATGAGTTGATCACAAAACAGACCAACTACCTGTCGATACAAGTAGGTAAGAGTCGCTGAACCCCAGCTCCATTTGCTATCGAAGACGGTCAACACCTTCAGCCACATCCATGGAGCGTTCTTGCCAGTGGAGTCAGGAAACAAAGTCCGCGACACAACATACCACATGTAGACACGAGCATGTGTCTGGATCACATCATCAGTGGCATCCGGAGGGCACGTTGCAAAGTGAGTTTGAATCCACGTGAAAGCAGCTCCGGCTGCTTTCCTTTCCCTCTTCTTCTTCTCTTCTCCCTCCTCTACATCAGCCTCAGCCTCAGTAGGAGCCATACCGATAAGAGCAATCATCTGCTCGCGCCACCCAGCAGAATCGGTGCTCATACAGGGCCTCAAAACTTCAGATTTGAGAGGGGTGTGGGGGGATCCGAAGGGGGCGCCGCCGCCGCCGCTCTCTGTAATCAGAGCAACTTCCTCAGAGAGGGGGAAGAACTGCTGGGAGGGGCTGGCCCGATGCGGCTTAAGTCAATGTGCAGCGCCCAAGCGATAGGCACTGCACTTTACACAGTGTGGCGCCTAAGCCTTAGGCGCTGCAGTGCTGTCTGTGGGGCCGCAACTGGACCAGGGCTGCCACGCTGGCAGGAGGTGCGACGCCTAAGGCAGAGGCGCTGCATGGTAGTGTGCGGCGCCTAGCTGTCGGGCGCCACACGAAAGGGTCAGCCGAGTGAATTTTTTTCAAAAGCAGGTCAGTTTGTGATTTGATTTCGCCCTCAGGTCAAATATGTGATTTCTGCCACGCGCGTGGGTGTCATTGCCGGGAACGGGTGGCTGGAGCGAGCCTTGCTCTGGTCTTCATCTTGCAGCCACGGCATCAATGGGGCCAATGCCCCCTGTCCACGTTGAAGATGGGCTTCACTTCATGCTTGAGTATGATGAAGATGGTGGAGAAGAAATTATCACGTACAACTTGAGCTCTAATTGCTGAGGTGACTTACGGCACTGCCATCCTCATGGCTATGAAGGATGGCACTTTAGGGTTTGCACATGTGGACCAGTCAACCTTCTACATGTGGTCAAGACAGATGGATTCCAAAAGAGTTGCGTCATGGAGTCAACTTACAATTATCGATCTCAGGAAGCTCCTCCCCTTCCAAAATCCCAAGACAAGACCTGGACTGGTTGGGTCCTTTGAGGGGAGTGATACTGTTTTTGTGAGAACAGACCAGGGCATCTATGAGATTAATGTCAGGTCGCAGTGATGGAAGAAGCTATGGAAGAGAGAAAT
This sequence comes from Triticum aestivum, assembly GCF_018294505.1. NCBI lineage: Eukaryota > Viridiplantae > Streptophyta > Magnoliopsida > Poales > Poaceae > Triticum > Triticum aestivum. Next base: position 556,303,564 of record NC_057808.1, on the reverse strand, counting down.
TCCAATTTCTGATTCCATACACGAGTTTCTACAATCCACAAAGTATGGTTGTATCTATATTTCCTTTTTTTTTGTGATTTGGGGACAACTGTTAAGTAATACTCCATATAAGTTAGTGGAAGAAACAAACCAGTGAATCTCTAATCAGATATAAATTTACATTTCAAATCTTCCCATCCCGTCCGAAATTTGGCTGCCATGCAACAACAACTAATTATGCTCACTTAATTGGCAATCTATATAGCATCATGTCATCCCTTTTTTGCAATCACACCGACAAATCTTTGTTTGCAGAAAGGGTGATGCCCAGTGACACGGCACATTGACAAGGTATGGTTGAATATGCTTAAGGGCGGGAGGCCACTCTCATCAACAAGAAAGATGACAATCTTGGAGGCCACAGGGGTCCGGTGATGAATTATGTCACTATTTAGTAGCCCTTTTGGTGCAGTAGTGCTAGCTTGATTTCTCATATGGTGCTTGGATTTTGTCAGCAAGCTTGTTGTTTCCCCCATGTCGTTGGTGTGCGTAAGTGGGGAATGGATTATCTTGTAATGAACCATGTGCTTTGTTGTTTAATTTTCTTAACAATGGATCTGCAGAGAGTAACTTAGTCCTACCATTGTTGAAAACTTTACAGTTTGCTCTCCCAAATCTAAATTCATCTCTCATGAGTTAATAATGATGACATGTCTAGAGCTAGTGGTTTGTCTCGCCCTAAAGAAGTAGAGATGGTGATGGTTTCTGCATGCTGTCTCACTGATATGCCTTAGTTAATTTAGTGAATATAGTTAGTGTTCTGGTAGAACCAGGGGTCCTACCGGACCTGCTCTGGAGGTTGTAGCGGAAGGATGGAGCGGGGCAAGGTGACGAGCGGGCGCGCCGGCGGCTAGGCGCCGTCTCCTAGGAGGGAGATGGCGGCGGCGATTAGGGTTGGAGGCGGCTAGGGTTCCGGCTCCTCTGGGAGCCGGGCAATAGGGATAATAATATTCTTATTGCTTAATCTCAAAAAGAGTCTTACAGCATATATTTATAACCTAGATAACTTGCATACGAATTAACCTAAGATAACTTGTGGGCTAAGATTGCCCGGTGGGCCTTCTAGGGCCATAAGCCAGGCCGGTCATAACATTTCTCCCCGCCTGCACAAACAGCACGTCCTCGAGCTGTAAGGAGGGGAAGCGCTTGCTGAACTCCTCGAAGTGATCAACCAGCGTCAAACACCTGCGCGTCAGCTGGGGCGGCCAGGTCGGCGGCGACGGTGTCCTCTGAAATGTAGTCTGCAACCTCCAGGTAGAAGAGTCGCGGACAGACGTGGCCGGGCGTGTAAGGCTCGTCGCAGTTGAAGCACAACCCTTGGCGGCGACGCTCGAGTAGCTCGGCCGAGGTGAGCTGGCGGAACGGGCGCGCCGCGGTCGCGGTGAGGTGTGCCGCGGAAGCCTGAGCAGGCCGACCCTGCACGGAAACATCCGGCCAGGGTAGCGACCCAACGGCCCGGGACGGTGATTCCTGTTGGATGGCCACCGCGCGGCGCTCGAACGCGCGGGCGTAGTACATGGCTGTCTGGAGATCCTGGGGTCCCCGAAGCTCCACGTCCACGCGGATGTGATCCGGAAGTCCACCGACGAAGAGGTCGGCCCGTTGCTGCACCGTCACGCCCGACGCGTGGCATGCCAGGGCCTGGAAACGGTCGGCGAAGTCCTGAACCGTGGAGGTGAAGGGAAGGCGGCCTAGCTCTTCCAGGCGGCTCCCGCGGATCGGTGGCCCAAAACGAAGGAGGCAGAGCTCGGGGAAGCGCTCCCAAGGGGGCATGCTGCCCTCGTCCTGCTCGAGGGCGTAGTACCATGTCTATGCCGCACCGCGGAGGTGGTAGGAGGCGAGCCAGGTACGCTCCGATGCGAGGGTGCGCTGCCCGCGAAAGAACTGGTCGCACTGGTTGAGCCAGTTGAGGGGGTCCTCCGTGCCGTCATAAGTGGCGAAGTCAATTTTGGCGAACCGCGGCTTTGTCTGGGTCGGAGCGCCGTGTCAGACTGGCTCAGAGGTGCGGAGTAGCGAGGCTGTCGGCACCTGGTCGGAGTACCCCGGGTAGGGGCCCGCGGAGCCGGATGGCCCGCCGAACTGCAGGGACGGAGTCGGCTGTTCCGGAGCCGTGGTGTAGACCGCTGGTAGTGGCGACGGGGAGGGCGGGAACCAAACCTGGTGTATCGGCAGGCCGGCCGGTGACGGCAGTCCGGAGTTGGGCAGAGGTGGCGCCTGGAGTTGCAGCGGCTGCTGTGGAGAGTGGGCGGACGCGGTGGCAGTAGGTGGCCACTGCGGCCAGAGGGGAGCCGCGGCTGGGGGCCGGCTGCAGGTGCAGCAGCGGCGGTGGCAGCCCGCCGTGCTGCCCCACCTGGAACGGCAACAGCGGTGGCCCGCCAATTGCAGGCACGCCCTGGGACGGCCACGGCAGCCAGAGCTGGGCCGTGGCTGGGGGCGGCTGTAAGTGCAACAGCGACGGGGGCCCGCTGGTGTGTCCCGCCTGGAACGGCAGCAGAGGTGTCCCGCTCGGGCCAGACGCGTTCTGGATCGGCCAGTGCAGCGCCGGATGGCTGTAGGCGGGGGGCGCAGCCGGCGGGGTGGCGTGTGGGCCGGCCAGGTACAGGGTGATGCCCTCGACGGCCGTCACGAGGTCCCGCAAGGTGCTGGACATCTCCTCCGGCGTGAAGACGGGGATCGTCGACGGCGCAGAGGTGACTGGGGCCGGCGGCGTTGGGGACCCGACCGTGGTCATCGGGGCGGTGGTGATGATGGGCAGCGGCGGCATGGGTGGGGATGACTATATAGTCGAACCTGAGTCTCTGGATACCAAATTGGTATAACCAGGGGTCCTACCGGACCTGCTCCGGAGGTTGTAGGGGAAGGATGGAGCGGGGCGAGGTGACGAGCGGGCGCGCCGGCGGCTGGGCGCCGTCGCCTAGGAGGGAGATGGCGGCGGCGGTTAGGGTTGGAGGCGGCTAGGGTTCCGGCTCCTCTAAAAGCCGGGCAATAGGGATAATAATATTCTTATTGCTTAATCTCAAAAGGGGCTGATAGGCGCCGGCGGACCGGGCCGGTCGCTCGCCAGCCGCACGATCAGGCGTGCGCAACCACTCGATGCACTCGTATCTTTCTTTCCCAGCCCTTTGCATGTGTCGTACATGTACGTGGTTGGCGTCTTTCCAGGCCATCGCTCGCGTTCCAGCCCATCGCACCCGTATCACTTCCCTCGTGTACGTGTACGCGTAGTCGTACAACACGCTGCCGTCCCTTGCCAGTCGTAGAAGACGGCCGCCGCCGCCGTCTCCACCGATCGCGACTCATCTTCCTCGCCATCAGCCGCGACTCGCGCCACCATCATGTGGTCGTAGCAGCAGCGCTCGCCATCGCCGGCTGTAGGGTCGCTCGCTGGTGGTAGTATCCATCATTGCCCGTTTCAGCACACACCATTGCTGGTGTAGCATTCGTTGTTGCCGGTTCAAGCAAAAGCAGGCGCCCGGTTACAGAGGAAGCCATCATGTCAGGTGGCGCACACCATGCCAGTTGCAGCATATTGATCGATGGCTCCCAGTCGCGCACCATGCCGGTTGTAGCATCCGGGCCACGCACACCGTCGGTCATAGCATCCCGGCCGGATGCTCCCAGCTACAACAGAGCTGCAACTAGCGTGTCAAATTGCTACAGCCGACATCATTTTTTGTTGCAACCAGTGAAAGTTGGGGCTGTAACTGGCGCGCGGAGGAGCTGCAACCAGCACCGTAAAATGCTACGACTGGCGACCGAGAAAGCTACTACCGGTGTCTTTTTTGCTGCAACCAGAGAAAGCATAGACTACGACCGGAGCGTGGAGTAGCTGCAATAAGCACTAAAAACTGCTACAACCGTCGGCTGGGAAAGCTACAACCGGCCTCTAAAAAAGCTTCAAGCGAAGACGTGGAAGCTGGGAGGCGGCCATGAATGCCCCGTCCCTCGTCGTAGCTCACTGCCGCTGCTCTGCGTCACCACAAAAAAACCTCCATAAATACTCAGCAACAAAAAATCTCGCCGGTCGCAACAAATATTCTCAACGGTCCAAGCAAAAATGATTGACAATTCCAGAAGAAAAATAGGCTTGTCATTGCCGAGTCGTAGCAAAAATTATTGCCGGTCGCAACAAAAATTTTCACCGGTCCCAGCACAAAATGATCGCCAGCAAAAAAATTTACTCGTAATCGGGTTGTAGCAAAAATTCTCGCCGCTCGTCGGTCACAACAAAAATTCTGGCCGCTCCCAGCAAAAATGATCGCTAGTTCCAGCAAAAAAAGTAACTTGCCATTGGTGGGCCGCAACACAAAATTCTCGCCGGTCGCCGGTCGCAACAAGAAGTCTGGCCGGTCCCAGCTAAAATGATAGCCGGTTGTTAAAAAAAGGCTTTGCCATCGCTAGGGCACAACAAAAATTCTCACGTGTCCAAGCAAAACAACTCGTCGTTTGTAGCATAAAAGAAGTTCGCCGTCGTTGGTCACCGCAAAAAACACACCATCCTAGCAAAGCAACTCGTCGTTTGTAGCAAAAAAAAGTTTGTCGTCGTTGGTCATCGCAAAAGGTCACACCGGTCCCATCAGAACGACTCCTCGTTGTAGCAAAAAATGCTTCATCGGCGCCGGTCACAGCAAAAAATCAGGCCGGTCCATCAAAACGGCTCGAGCTCGATATCAAGTTATCAACCGATTGGAGCCCCGCCGGGTTGTCCTGGCAATTGCAACGAAAAAAAGAAAAAGAAAAAAAAGAGTGGACACGGCTAAGGATAGAGATAAGCGTGGGAAGAAAAGCGGTCGGGCAGCTCAATAAGAAAAAAAGCGGCCAAGGCCCACCAGCATGTGGGTCGTTGGTGCAACAGGAGCCAGTCGATCAATACGGATTGTACGATGCGCACTCGACCGGCGCGCGGCTAGGCCGGTCAGCCGGTGTGCAACGTTTCCCATCTCAAAAAGAGTCTTACAACATATATTTATAACCTAGATAACTTGCATACGAATTAACCTAAGATAACTTGTGGGCTAAGATTGCCCGGTGGGCCTTCTAGGGCCATAAGCCAGGCCGGTCATAACATGTTCTCTTTTCTTAGCAAAGCAATGTTCCTGGCAAGTATAACAGGTAAACTAGATCTTGAGCCACATGTTCAGGTAACTACAGCTATGGTGTTGTATTGCAGCCTGAAGATCTTGTAAGCATTTATTTTGCTTCAGTAGCTCCACAAAACTGCATGAAGATCTTGAGTAGTTTGTTATCTGTTGCATATTTTTGGCCTGCAGTGCACATAATAAGACTGCAATGTCCATGTGAGACGATGAAGATGTTCCTATGTTTGGTCAGATTGATCATTGCAACTGCTTTGATATTCGCGGATTTTCCTTAGATAAGATCTTTTGCTCAAAAATTTGAACACACATTTATCTTCATTTTTCTGTACCTATATATGCGAGGAAGAGGTATGGCTCTGTTCCAAATGTTTGTTAGCTAATCTTGTTCATTCTTCATGGAAGAAACGAATTGCCTTTCGCGTTGGCTGTTTTTCTGCATTCACCCGTCTCTTGTATTTGGATCTTATAATCCTGCATTCGCCCGGTTTCTGTAAGATATCATATCCATTATAGCATAGAGGATAGAGCTGCTAGGGCATTGACAATGGTTGAGTATGCTGACGGGCAGGTGCTCGACATGGATTTGCTGAACCCAAGCTCACTTGGACAGTTCAGAAAATCTGAGAACTGTGAAGTTTCAAAATGTTCTAGAAAGAATCACTCATGTGCATAGGGTTGTATAGCATTTACATGCAAATTTTCATGATAAAATATGCTAATTTGTGTTTCACAACATGTATATGCATGATTTTTGTCGAGAACTTTGACTTTTGTGAGTAAGATTGGTAATTTTTTCGTGTCACCTGTAAGGGTGATCCTATATGAATCTGCATGCAGTACCACTGAAAGAACTGAATAGTTTGCTCCCGGCTTCGGTCCAATCTCTAAAATCCTCTCCCAGAGGAGGTTCGGATGATCAGCACAGTATGAGGGCTTGTCCTGAGCTAAGATTTTCCGCTGATCAAGAGATGATGATGGCTTGTGCATGGCTTGATTATAAATCTTAATTACCTTGTGAACTGAAGTACTGAACTAGTACTACATGTCAGGTGTTGTTATTACTGTAGCAAATTAGTACTTTTCTAGCAGAGTGATGTTACTGCAGTAATCTTACGGTTGTTTTTTGTTGTCATTTTTTTCCTATATAAGATTGATGGTACTTGTTGCCAAGATTATGAATGCAAATTCATGTTCTTGTACTGATATAATTGTATTAAACTCTTCTCATATCAGTAGAGCTGAAACCATCTTTAATGCTTAGATTTATTTGAGAAGAAAATTATTTGCTGTCATCTTTTTTGGAGAACTGTACAGTTTTATCTCCCTTTGGTCCAATATCAGAATTCTCCTCCCAGAGGAAGAGGTTCAAAAGATCAGAAGATGGTGAGGGCATGTCCAGACTTGCTGTGTTCTTTAGCCCAAGAGATTAAGATTGCTGCTGCAGGCTGGCTCACTGATAAATCTTACAATTAACCTTGTGAACCGAAATAGTACTACTTTCAAGTGCTAGGAGACAACATGGGTCACCGGCCCCAGCTGGTAGGTGTTTTGGTGGTGCTTGGTTTGTGATGCCGTTCTTGGCCTTCATCGTTAAGTTTTGATCCATTTTCCTGTGTTGTTCAAGTGCGTCAGAGGGTGATCTTGTAATCAACTCGAAATTCTTGCACCATCAGCTATGTACATACATGTCATTTTAATTTGGTCCCATATGCATCTGCTAACATGTTTGTTCCCCCAGGTTTGGCCAGGGGGTTCAAATGATCGGCAGATGATGAGGTCATGTTGAGAGGTAGGATTTTGTGCTGCCCAAGAGATGATGCTTCTAAAGTGAACGGCTGCTAAACAGAAGGAATTTGGCATCAAAAGTATCCAAAATTAATGTATTCCCAAGCACCACTGATCTCCGCTGGCCCTCCCTCAGCTCGATCTCCTCAGTTTGCCTCACCCATGCGAGGTGAATTCAGATGACAGGGACACAGCCACAGGACAGAGGATAACGCAGAGTACTAGTTCAGTTTGAGAGAAAGAGAGAGACAGTCAGTTTTCAGGCAACAAATGCCTTTTTTCCTTTTGTTCTTCTTCTTTTCAGCTGTAACGAGTACATCAACTAAACTGAGCAACGAATGCTCCAACTCTTATTTATACAAGGTTCTCAGCACTGGTCCGAACCAATTTTTGCTGCAACACATGTAAACAAAACACTGAACTTAGACTAGCGAGCTTGTGTACACACACCTACCGTCAAACTTGCAGCAAGTTGCAAGCCGCTGCCCACAATCACACTAGTGCATCCACATTGCACTAACCAATTGTTTGACTGCAATCAGGTTTATGCTAACAACCACTGTATTTGGATTTGTAGGAACAGAGATGAAACTATGAATTTTACTGTGTTAGTTATCATGATACTGAAGTTACCAAGCTCATGGAGAAATAAAACCTTTGTTCATATATCAGCAAGATGGGAACAAAAGTATCCATTCAACTGTCCAGGTTGAGGAGACATGGTGAACGAGGCTACCGGTCCGTCATTGATGGACTATCATCCATGGATCCCGGCAACGGCCAGGGAAGAGAAGATGTTTAACAACACTGGGGTGGAATTATCACTAGTAGAAAAAGGGCCATTTGTCCCGGTTCATAAGGCCCATCTGTCCCGGTTGGGGAACCGGGACTAAAGGATCGTTACTAATGCCCTAGGCCTTTAGTCCCGGTTCTTATACTAACCGGGACAGATGGGCCTCCACGTGGCCGCTCCGGCGAGCCCAGGCAGGAGGGCCTTTGGTCCCGGTTGGTAGCACCAACCGGGACTAATAAGCTTCCACGCGTCAGCATTTCAGGGGCTGATTTTTTTTGAAAGGAGGTTGTTTAGGGGTTTTGGGGGTTAATTTAGGTTGTTATAGGTAGCTAATAGAGAGATGTGTCCTCTTTTATCTCCGTGCTACTGCTACTGCTATGCCTAAACATGACTTAGATTGAAGTGAGGCAACATGTGGTGCATGTCGAAAGTAATACTAATCCTAACTTGATCAAGTTTGGATTGTACTAGTTTCGACATGCACCACATGCATGTTCCCTTCACTTCAATCCAATCCATGTTCATTTCACCCACATATATATAATAACTCTTCATGCTCGCATCATGCATCATCATAATAACAAGTCCTACTAATCATCATCATACAACTTCTACTCGTTATTAATAACAAGTCATACGATCATCATCCTGATAGTCATCGAACCAACCCTACTTAATTGTTCTTAGCACATGATCGTCAGTATTAGGCAGGACCTAAATACCCTATTTAAGGTAAAATAGCATAAAACAATATAGACCCTGACTCTCTATTATGGAGAATGGAGATCATCCTGTCTCCAATTCTTGCGCGACGCTTCCTTTTGCTTCCAAGAACCTCCTTACGACTGTCTATACATTTTTTCCGTTCTCTGATTAGCATGTCTTCACTTCTTTTAGAAATCCGGTATGGACAGTTGAGATTCGTAGGATGACCTGGATATCTGTTCAAAACACAAAGGCTGTCATTCTGATACATCAAATGAGGCACACAATCCTCTGGGATTCTCTGTTGAAAAACATAGTAATAACTTCATAGTCAACAATGATGTACTAGTTTTAGAAGTATGCAAAAGATGCACGGATGTCGTAATAGTAAAAAATCTTACCAGGGTATCTCCATGGTAGTTACCGTAGTTCAACACGTGCACTAGTGGCACGTATTGACCATAATGTTGAGGAGTTTGATTTTATATATTGTAATTGTCAAGATCAGTACAAAATCCAACCAGATGATTTTTCTCCTGATAAGTTAACTCGGAGCCATCGGTGTAGTGGGTTTTGTCTATCATGTTCCGCACATTGTTTGAACAATCAAAATAAGCTGTCAACTATTTTGAAATAAACAATATAAATTAGTTAATAGTTAACTATGTTTGAGAAACTCACATAGCGGTAGGACTGGGGGCGTATCAACAAGGACCCAAATGTCCGTATTGTCTTGGTCGATGTCAGGATCACCACGATCCATGGTGACAAGCATACCCTCATCAAAACCATACATCTTGCAAAATGCTTCCCAATTTTTGCAACCAAAATGGGTTACGCTCTCAGCATTATACAGATTTACTTCAAAATCCACATCATGATGGGTCCTTAGGTGAAATTTTTTCGTTTCAAAATTTTCATGGTCTTCAAAATCCATCCTCTCTAAGACATAGCGTCTTGCATGGCATGGGATAAGCTATACTCGAATTGTAAAAGATGAAAATTACATGTTGAAATAGTTGAAGTCATGCTTAATTATGAAAAAAACACTTGTTGCCGTTGTGTACCATTTCAACATCGAAGGTTTCCCCGAGCTTAATGCTGAAGCGCCGATCGTCGTCCAAGTGAGGCCTGTCGCACAAACCTCGATCGTTGTGGCACCAGCCGCACTCCCCCGGGAGACTTAAGTCGTCCGATGACGACATTTCCTACGTTCATAATTCAAAGATTAAACTTGTACAATTAAATATATGTACTACAAAACTAAATTAGATCATTATTATTCATCACGGGTTGACTATCGGTCTGTCGAGTCTTTCTTGAAAACGCTCAGCTCACGTGGTGTATACATTCGACCGTTGGTGATGGTCGCTCCGCCATTCATCCCCGAGTGCATTACACCAAAATGTCTAGCACACGGGAACGAAGGAGAAGCGACCCCCACGACAACAGTTGGGATTCTTTGTCCTCTCATATATATATGGTGGAACTCTCCCTCACTGATTCCTCTCTGACATTTGTGACCGTCGGTGATGGTAGCTCCTCCTTTCGTTCCCGAGTGCATTACACCAAATTGTCTAGCACACGGGAACGAAGGAGAAGCTACCCCACGACAACAGTCGGGATTCTTCGTCCTCTCATATATGGTGGAGACTCGACAGACTTAAAGTCAACCCGAAATATCGTTTAATTATCTTTCTAAAAAAGGATTTGGCTGGTCTCACCTCGAGGTCGGAGGGGGTCGGTGACGGGGACGACGGCGGGGATGATGGAGGGGGACTCCTTGATTTCTGCGACAACAAAAACCCTATAAGCTATCAACTAATCATATGCATACGCCTTGCATAGTGCTCTCCAATTTTAGCATTCAAAGTAGGAGTAGTTTTCCCAATTTGAGCATTCAATAAGCAAAACCAAATCGTAAAATAAAGTAGTATTCAAATTAGCATGCATTCAATTATAAGCAAAACTACATCATCTCTTCCGTCCGTACATCATCGAATATTATCACTAATACACCTCGAATACTATCATACATATATATAGCATCGCTAGTACAGCTAGAACCGTAGCGCCCGACGGGTATCGGCGCGGACGGTGGACACCCAAAGGGAAGGAACCATCACAGGATAATAGCTCCAGTGAGATCCCTGAAGAACCTGCTAGGTATTGTCGAACCTGCCCTCCAACGCAACCATGTAGCGACGGACGTGCTCGTCCTCCTCGCTGACATGGTGACGTACCACCTCCGCGGTGTCCGGAAGCCTAGGCACCGTCACTGGCCCACGCGACCGCCACCAAACAAGGATCGGGTCAACGACGGGCTGGCTCCTCACCAACCTACGCCCCCGGAAGGTAGCACCTCCCAATACCAGCCCGGCGGAGCCCAGTCCCGGACATGGCCACTCTGATCAAGCCGGCCTCCTCCGCCGAGTCGACGACAAGGATGCGGGATAGGCATCGTCGACGTCGATGCAGGAATAATTGCTTGAACTAAAAAAATAAACTAGTTCTATTAATTTTCTTGCTAAAAATAAACTACTTCTATAGTAAAATAAAGTAGCTTTATTAAATCAACTAGTTCAACTACTAATTAAGCACTTAGTATAAATAAAATAAAGTAGTACTTACTAAAAATAAACTACTTCTATATATAGTAAAATAAAGTAGTTTTATTAAATCAACTAGTTCAACTACTAAGCACTTACTATAAATAAAATAAAGTAGTACTTACTAAAAATAAACTACTACTATATATAGTAAAATAAAGTAGTTTTATTAATTAATCAACTAGGTCAACTAAAAATAAACTAACTTTAAATGCACTAACAGTAGAACTAATAACCTAAAATGCACTAAATCAACTAACCTTAAATGTAACTTTTGCAACACAATTTTTTCCTCTCCTCTTTTAACCATAAACATTGAACAAAAATAAAACTATACAGCCTAAAAATGCTATGAACAAAAAACTATGAACAAAAAAAACTATGAACAAAAAAAAACTATGAACACATACACATACATCCATCCATATACATGCATATCCATA
>NC_057808.1:556278564-556291577 GCF_018294505.1 Triticum aestivum | reverse complement strand
TGCCACCAACCGGGTCCAAAGGTCTCTTTTCAGCAGCCCAAAGGGCGGGATACTGAGGCCTATGGTCCCGGTTGGTGGCACGAACCGGGACCATAGGTGGGCATTGGTACCGGTTGGTGCCACGAACCGGTACGAATGCCCAACTATGGTCCCGGTTGGTGGCACGAACCGGGACCATAGGCCTTGTGCTGGCACGGTGCGGTGGGAAGTTTAGTCCCACCTCGCTAGTTGGGAGGGGCTCGGAGTGGTTTATAAGCTTTGCTGCCGCCACCCTCTCGAGCTCCTCTCTATTGCAGGCTTACAGGCCTAATCTCTACTTTGCCATGCCTGTTCGGCCTATTGGGCCTTCTGCGGGCCTGAATCCTGGCCCATTGTAGGGTTTCTAGTCGTATTCAGGCCGTGGAGGTCCAGTAGGTGGCATTTTTTCCTTTTTTCTTTTTATTTTTTTATTTCTACTTAAAACTAAATACTTATAGTTTTTTAGTGATTTCTTTTTGCTTTTAGTGATTTCTTTTATGAAAAAATTTACTATAAAAATAGATTTTTGAGTGATTCCATTTCCTGCTATTTAATATTAACATGTTTTATCATTATACTCAATTTAGTAATTTTTAGGTTAATTTTTTTTGCTATTAAATTCTTTTTTCTATTAATGTTTTGAACAAAAAATACTTTGTTAATATAAGTTGCATAAATTTTATATAATTTTAGTTTCAAAAATACTAGAGGTTTATATAAGCTTTTTAGTTGATTCCTTTTGCTATTGTAGCTTTATAAAAGCTTTTTAGTTGATTCTTTTTGCTATTGAAGAATATTATAGTTTTATTTTAGTTCATCGTAACATAATATTTTAATTGATTTTAGTTTTTTAGTTGATCATAACAAATATTATAGTTTTATGCATTTTATTATTTTTCATGCATTTACTGCTTTTTTGAGCTATAAGACCCGGAAATTGAAAAGCATTTCAAATGAACTCCGAAAAGGTTGAAAATTGGCATGGTATCATCATTTCACCCACATAGCATGTGCAAGAAAGTTGAGAGGGTTACGACAAAAACTAGATGCACTTCGTGTACAAAACGGACAATCTCTTTTGAAGTATCAGGGTTTCGGACGAAAGCTCATCTGTTACAAAGGGATTTCATTTTTTTGAACTTATTTGAACTCCAGACTTCTTGTGTGTTCAAAATGCAATATTCAAAGCCACATCATCAATTTTCAACCCTTTCTGACTTCATTTGTTATTTTCCATGCGTTTACTGATTATTTTGAGCTATAAGACCATGAAATTGAAAAGCACTACAAATGAACTCTGAAAAGGTTGAAAGTTGGCATGGTATCATCATTTCACCCACATAGCATGTGCAAGAAAGTAGAGAGGGTTACGGCAAAAATTGGATGCACTTCGTGTACAAAACGGACAATCTGTTTCGAAGTATCAGGATTTCATACGGAAACTCGTCTGTTACAACAGGCATTTCAAATGAACTATGAAAAGGTTGAAAGTTGGCATGGTATCATCATAATAGTTGTGGAGAGAAAGTCTTCACTTTTTTTCCGCTTATGTGCTTTGCTTATTGCGCCGTAACCATGGATAATCTTCATCGTTTATCAGGATGCTTGGGTCAGCCTTGACTTTGAAGGGAGGGATTTCATGAAACTTTCATAATCTTCAGACATGTCTGTCTTGCCCTCCACTCTCACAATGTCCCTTTTTCCTGAAAGAACGATGTGGCGCTTTGGCTCATCATATGACGTATTCGCTTCCTTATCTTTTCTTTTTCTCGGTTTGGTAGACATGTCCTTCACATAGATAACCTGTGCCACATCATTGGCTAGGACGAACGGTTCGTCAGTGTACCTAAGATTGTTCAGATCCACTGTTGTCATTCCGTACTGTGGGTCTACCTGTACCCCGCCTCCTGACAGATTGACCCATTTGCACTTAAACAAAGGGACCTTCAAAACATGTCCGTAGTCAAGTTCCCATATGTCCACTATGTAACCATAATATGTGTCCTTTCTCCTCTCGGTTGCTGCATCAAAGCGGACACCGCTGTTTTGGTTGGTGCTCTTTTGATCTTGGGCGATCGTGTAAAATGTATTCCCATTTATCTCGTATCCTTTGTAAGTCAATACAGTCGAAGATGGTCCCCTGGACAACGAGTACAGCTCATCACAAATAGTGTTGTCACCTCTGAGACGTGTTTCCAACCAACTGCTGAAAGTCCTGATGTGTTCACATGTAATCCAGTCGTCACACTGCTCCAGGTGTTTGGAGCGCAGACTGTTCTTGTGTTCCTCGACATACGGGGTCACCAAGGTAGAGTTCTGTAGAACTGTGTAGTGTGCTTGAGACCAAGAATGCCCGTCCCTGCATATTATAGAGTCCGCTCCTAGCGTGCCTTTTCCAGTCAGTCTCCCATCATACCGCGATTTAGGGAGACCTACCTTCTTAAGGCCAGGAATGAAGTCAACACAAAACCCAATGACATCCTCTGTTTGATGGCCCATGGAGATGCTTCCTTCTGGCCTAGCACGGTTACGGACATATTTCTTTAGGACTCCCATGAACCTCTCAAAGGGGAACATATTGTGTAGAAATACGGGGCCCAGAATGACAATCTTGTCGACTAGATGAACTAGGACGTGCGTCATGATATTGAAGAAGGATGGTGGGAACACCAGCTCGAAACTGACAAGACATTGCGCCACATCACTCCTTAGCCTTGGTATGATATCTGGACCGATCACCTTCTGAGAGATTGCATTGAGGAATGCACATAGCTTCACAATGGCTAATCGGACGTTTTCCGGTAGAAGCCCCCTCAATGCAACCGGAAGCAGTTGCGTCATAATCACGTGGCAGTCATGAGACTTTAGGTTCTGGAACTTTTTCTCTGGAATATTTATTATTCCCTTTATATTCGACGAGAAGCCAGTCGGGACCTTCATACTGAGCAGGCATTCAAAAAAGATTTCTTTCTCTTCTTTGGTAAGAGCGTAGCTGGCAGGACCTTCATACTGCTTTCGAGGCATGCCGTCTTTTTCATGCAAACGTTGGAGGTCCTCCCGTGCCTCAGGTGTTGTCTTCCCATACACGCCCAACAAGCCTAACAGGTTCACGCAAAGGTTCTTTGTCACGTGCATCACGTCGATTGAAGAGCGTACCTCTAGCTCTTTCCAGTAGGGTAGGTCCCAAAATATAGATTTCTTCTTCCACATGGGTGCGCGTCCCTCAGCGTCATTCGGAACAACTAGTCCGCCGGGACCCTTTCCAAATATTACGTGTAAATCAGAGACCATAGCAAGTACGTGATCACCGGTACGCATGGCGGGCTTCTTCCGGTGATCTGCCTCGCCTTTGAAATGCTTGCCTTTCTTTCGACATTGATGGTTGGTCGGGAGAAATCGACGATGGCCCAGGTACACATTCTTCCTGCATCTGCCCAGGTATATACTTTCGGTGTTAGCTAAACAGTGCGTGCATGCGTGGTATCCCTTGTTTGTCTGTCCTGAAAGGTTACTGAGAGCGGGCCAATCATTGATGGTCACGAACAGCAATGCCTTTAGGTCAAATTCTTCCCCCATGTGCTCATCCCACGCACGTACACCTGTTCCATTCCACAACTGTAAGAGTTCTTCAACTAATGACCTTAGGTACACATCAATGTCGTTGCCGGGTTGCTTAGGGCCTTGGATGAGAATTGGCATCATAATGAACTTCCACTTCATGCACATCCAAGGAGGAAGGTTATACATACATAGAGTCACAGGCCAGGTGCTGTGATTGCTGCTCTGCTCCCCGAAAGGATTAATGCCATCCACGCTTAAAGCAAACCATACGTTCCTTGGGTCACTTACAAATTGAGCCCAGTACTTTCTCTTGATTTTTCTCCACTGCGACCCGTCAGCGGGTGCTCTCAACTTCCCGTCTTTCTTACGGTCCTCACTGTGCCATCGTATCAACTTGGCATGCTCTTTGTTTCTAAACAGTCGTTTCAACCATGGTATTATAGGAGCATACCACATCACCTTCACAGGAACCCTCTTCCTGCAGGGCTCGCCCTCAACATCACCAGGGTCATCTCGTCTGATCTTATACCGCAATGCACCGCATACCGGGCATGCGTTCAAATCCTACGCACCGCGGTAGAGGATGCAGTCATTAGGGCATGCATGTATCTTCTCCACCTCCAATCCTAGAGGGCATACGACCTTCTTTGCTGCATACGTACTGTCGGGCAATTCGTTATCCTTTGGAAGCTTCTTCTTCAATATTTTCAATAGCTTCTCAAATCCTTTGTCAGGCACAGCATTCTCTGCCTTCCACTACAGCAATTCCAGTACGGTACCGAGCTTTGTGTTGCCATCTTCGCAATTGGGGTACAACCCTTTTTTGTGATCCTCTAACATGCGATCGAACTTCAGCTTCTCCTTTTCACTTTCGCACTTTTCCCTTGCATCAACAATGACCCGGCGGAGATCTTCATCGGGCACATCATCTGGTTCCTCTTGATCTTCAGCTTCCCCCGTTGCAGCATCACCGTATTCAGGGGGCACATAGTTGTCCTCGTCCTCTTCTTCTTCGCTGTCTTCCATCATAACCTCTATTTCTCCGTGCTTCGTCCAAACATTATAGTGTGGCATGAAACCCTTATAAAGCAGGTGGGTGTGAAGGATTTTCTTGTCAGAGTAAGACGTCGTATTCCCACAATTAGGGCATGGACAACACATAAAACCATTCTGCTTGTTTGCCTCAGCCACTTCGAGAAAATTATGCACGCCCTTAATGTACTCGGAGGTGTGTCTGTCACCGTACATCCATTGCCGGTTCATCTGTGTGAATTATATATAATTATGTGTGTCAAAAGTAAGACAAGTATCTATCTAAAGTAAGATTTTTTTCTTTCAGAAAGAAGATAAGAACAAGAGGCTCACCACGGTGGTGCCGGCGACGAGATCGGCGTGGGCGATCGACGGCGGTGAAGACGAGGACGGGGCGTGACGGACCGCTAAACCTAGACAAATCTCAGAAAAAATGGAGCTCGGAGGTCGAGCTTCGAGAGGAGAAATCTTAACTAGTGTGGCTCGGGCATTTCATCGAACACCTCACATGCATAAGAGGTGAGCTAGAGCACCCAAATGCCCTTCCTCGCCGGCCAGCAAAAAACAGAGCACTGTGGAGTGCTCTGCTCGCTGGCGATGGGGTATATATAGGCAACTCATTTGTCCCGGTTCGTGGCTGGAACCGGGACTAAAGGCCATCCTTCTGTCTCGATTCCTCCCACGAACCGGGACCAATGGTTGTGGGCTAGGAGCGAGGCCCATTGGTCCCGGTTCGTGCCAAGGGCCGGGACAAATGGGCCCAGACGAACCAGGACCAATGCCCACGAGGCCCCGGCCGGCCCCCTGGGCTCACGAACCGGGACAAATGCCTTCATTGGTCCCGGTTCGTGGCAGAACCGGGACTAATGGGCTGGCCAGACCCGAACGGAAGCCCCTTTTTCTACTAGTGTATGTATGCTGCGAGGAGACAAATGTTAGAAACTTTGAGAGCACTAGATGCTGCTTGGTGACACAGGTATGTATCAGTTTCATATGCTTCATTGTCCAGGAATAAATACACACCATGGCATGGTGATCAGAAGCTTCATCTAGCTATTGTAGTAGCCACTGTTCAGTTCTGAAAAAAGTACTTGCGGTTCAGACCGATGTTGAATTCAGATTTAACTCTTTTCCCAAATTTCCTTAGTAAACTGGCAATACAGGAAGGTGGATTCCATTGGTTCATGGCGAGCACAAAAGTAGCACCCAATATACGCTAAAAGAGAAATTCTTATATGCTGTCCATGGAAAAAGGAATAGCACATCTTGGTCTCTGGTTGGTTTATTTCTCCTGTGTAGGGATGTCCTCTTATTGAGTATGAGAACTTTGGGAAAGCTGCCTGCAATAAAATCATCGGGTCGATGGCTCTGTCAAATGCATATCCACTTTATCTGAGCTGTTATTAAGATGTATGTTTCATATGAGCTTTATATCTCTCTTTGTCTTGGTAATGACAGAAAGGAAGTGCAGGGTATGTGTTGTCATGCAATCTTTTTTAATTATAAAATATTTCTTAGGAATATTTGTTGTTCTTATCCCGAAGTAGTTAACCTTGAAAAACCCTCACTGTACTGAGCTGATTGGAGAGGATAACTAGAGTTGTACTAGCACATGGCTTTTCGGTGTTAGACTGTATAAACGTAGCCTCTGTATACACATTGTAACATTGTATTGTACCCCTTGGTACTTCTATATAATGAGATAGCCACACCCCGTTTAGGGTGTCGAGCAGTTTCCCAAATCATATGTTTTACATGGTATCAGTTTAGGTTACGATGTCTTCCGCTGCCCCCGCCGCCGCTGCCGTTGCGCCGGTCCTCGCCCCTACGTCGCTGTTCCTCGCCTCTCGGCCTCTCGCGGCGGCCTATGGAGCCCTGCCGCCACCAGAGTCCCCGATTGGATCGGGCGCCTCAGGGGATCCTACTGCCTCGATCGAGATCGCCACGACGCCGCCCTACGGCGTCCCCGCGCCGCCGCCCTATGGCGTCGCTCCTACCTCGTACGGCGCTTCTCTGGTGGCCCATGGCGCACTGCTACCGCCATCGTCTTCATGGCCGGTGGCGTCCTACGGTGCGCCGCCCCCTCATCAACCCTACGCGGCGCCCCCGCGGCATCCCTACGGGCCGCCGCCACCGCAACAGTCCTACTCGGCGCCGCAACCGCAACCCTATGTGGCGCTGCAGCATCAACCCTACCCAGCACCATATGGGGGCGTGGCCACTTCGCTGCAGCAGCCTTCCGGGTCCGCGGCCGCTCCGCCGCAGCAGTCCTACAGGGCCGCGGCCACTTCGCCATATGGGGCTCCTGTCGTGTCGAACTATGGCGCCCTAGCCGCTGGTACTCCCGGCTTCTACTCACCATACTCGGCGCTTGCTGCGCATCCCGAGACGGCTCCATCGATGGGTCTCTATGCACCACCGACGCATGCTCACGCTGATCAGGCCGCGGTGCCGTCGCCATTTTACTTCTCGCACCTGCTGCCGGTGAAGCTCGCGCCGGGCAACTACTTGTCCTGGCGCGCTCAGGTGTTGCCTCTTCTACGGAGCCGCTACTTGGAGGGCTATGTTGACGGATCCATCCCGTGTCCGCCCCCTCATCATCCGACGTACCACACATGGGTGGCCCAGGATCAGGCCATCCTCCCCGCCATCCAGTCTTCGCTCACTCCGAGCATTTCGTTGATGGTCATCTTCGCCGCCACGTCCCAGGAGGCATGGGCGGCGCTTCACACTAGCTTTGCCTCCCAGTCTTAGGCGCGTGCACATTCTATATGCACCGACCTGGGTGAGACCAAGCTTGGTGACCTCAGCATCACAGACTACTTCAACAAGATGACCGGTCTCGCCGACAGGTTGGCCTTCGTTGGCCAGCAGCTGCAGGATGAGGAGTTCACCACCTACGTGCTTAACGGGCTTGATGATGACTATGACAATCTCATTGAGAACGTTCATGGCCGTGATGATCCACTCCCACCTTGTGACCTTTATGCACGACTCCTCGGCCGTGAACAACGCATCAAGGCGCGTCGTGTCTCCCCGGGCTTCGTCTCCGCCAACTCCGCGACTGGCCGTAAACCTCCGAAGTCGTCACTATCAGGTGGCAAACCGGTGCCCTCATCACAGCAGGCCTCGCGGGGCAATGCGCCGACCATCACTGGCGCTAGCCGGCCGGTTGCTTGCTGTCCCTGATGTGGTGCTCAGCAGGCCTGCTAGCTGTGTGGCATTGAGCGCCACATTGCCTCCCGCTGTCATCGTCGCTACAAGCAAGACTTTCTGGGCCTGGGCAACAATGGCAAAGGGAATGATAAGCAGGCCGCAACCGCGGTGACGACTCATGAGCACGTCCGCACTCCGTCCTATTCCATTGATCCTACGTGGTATATGGACACCGGAGCTACCAACCACCTCACCGGCGAGATGGGCAAGCTCTCTACTCAGGAGCCATATCGTGGTCATGATCAGGTGCACACCGTTAGTGGAGCAGGTATGCGCATCTCCCATGTTGGTCAGGCCTCTCTCCTTACACACAAATTTTGCAAACTGCATCTTTCCAATGTCCTTCGAGTTGCCTCTACTATGCGTAGTTTGTTGTCCATTCCTCAACTTACTCGTGATAATAATGTCCTTGTTGAGTTTCATCCTTTGTGTTTCTTTATCAAGGATCGGGACACGAGGGCCGTTCTGCTTAGCAGTCGTCTTTGCCATGGCCTGTATGCACTTGACGCACCACGCACACCTCCCATGCAGTTTTCTCCTCAGGCGATCAGTGGTGTTCGTGTGTCTCCTACGCACTGGCATGCGCGCCTTGGTCACCCTGCGGCTCCTATAGTTTGTCATGCTTTGCATCATCATGAACTACCAGTTGTGTCCAATAAAACTGCTGAAACTATCTGTGATGCCTGCCAGCAGGGCAAGAGTCATCAACTTCCATTTTCAGAGTCTAGTCGTGTTGTGAAACATCCTCTTGAGCTTGTGTTTTCTGATGTATGGGGTCATGCCCAGACGTCTGTTAGTGGTCACAATTATTATGTTAGTTTTATTGATGCTTATAGTCGGTTTACTTGGCTGTATCTTATTAAGCGCAACTTTGATGTCTTCGATGTTTTCATTTAGTTTCAAGCACGCATTGAGCATCTCCTTAAGCATAAAATCATCCATGTTCAATCCGACTGGGGGGGGGGGTGGGTGAATACCACAACCTCAACTCGTTTTTTAACAAACTTGGGATTTCGCATCGTGTGTCTTGTCCTCATACACATCAGCAGAATGGAACCGCCGAACATAAGCATCGTCATCTTGTTGAAACTGGCCTAACCTTTCTAGCTCATGCATCCGTTCCGTTTCGGTTCTGGAGTGATGCTTTCTCCACAACCTGTTTTCTGATAAATAGGCTTCCCTCACGACTTCTGAAAATGCAAACCCCACTTGAACTCTTGCTCAATGAAATTCTAGACTACACATTCTTCAAAGTGTTCGGGTGTGCGTGTTGGCCTCACCTACGTCCATATAACAAGCATAAGCTAGAGTTTCGGTCTAAGAAGTGTGTTTTTCTCGGGTATAGTTCCCTTCACAAAGGGTACAAGTGCCTTCATATTCCTACAAATCGCGTCTACATATCTCGTGACGTTGTGTTTGATGAAAATGTGTTCCCTTTTCGTGCACTTCCGACCAACTCTACCATTCCCACGCCACTGGTGCACATGTCCATACCTTCGCCTGATCAATTTGTGGATGTTGCATATGCCCCTGCATTGCTTCCTAATTATGCTGCAGGTATTGGACGCGGTGCTCGCCTTGAGCTCCTTCATGAACAGGCCACGGATGCGGCTCACGATCGGGACGTGCATGCGCCATGCATGCCGAGTGGCACCTGCCAACCCGCCACTGCACCGCCCGTGGACACTACAGGAATCGGCTACTTTGCCGTCTGCCAAGGCTGACGGCAAAGGCATGGAAGGCGGACGGCAAAAGGCGCCGGCAAAGAAAGGATCGGCAAAGACCTTCTTTGCCGTCTGCTTCCAGACGCGGACGGCAAAGGAGCCTTTGCCATCAGCGGCGGACGACAAAGAAAGCAGACGACAATAAATTCGCTGTTAGTCCGTTAGGTGGCTAACGGCAGTCTTTGCCATTCGTGGCTGACGGCAAAGAGCATCAGGCCTTTGCCGTCTGCCACTGTAGGCAAATTGACCAAATGGTCAGCTGCCAGGAAGTACATGTGGTTGACACGTGGCTTCTTTGCCATCTGCCGCAGACGGTAAAGAGCCCGTTGCCGTCGGTGGCAGACGGCAAAGAGCCTGCATTGCCTCTTTTTTTCTATTTTTTCTTATACCCAACCATTTTCACAATAAATAGATGATACATATATATTTTTCACACGGCAAGTTCACAGCAAACATATGAGATATCCAACACACATAATTTCATCATACATGCATAGTTCCATCAACCATACATAGCAAGTTCCACATACATGCATGCAACCATACATATTACAATAGTGTCATCCTACCATACATGCATAGTTCATTGATACAAAAGAAACATAGTTCATCCAAACAAGCACTCCATCTATGCAAGCTTCCGTGAAGTGAATGAATTCTGCAAAATGGGAAATAAGAAAGTTAGAAGAAGATTAGAAGAAGAAGAAGAAGAAGAAGAAGAAGAAGAAGAAGAAAATGAAGAAGAAGAAAAAGATATGACATTTATGAGCTAATTTAGATGAAATTGATCGTTTGTGAGCTAACATAGGTGAAATGGACCGTTTATGAGCTAACCTAGGTGAAATGGATCGCTTATGAGCTAACTTAGGTAAAATGCATCATTTTAGAGCTAAACTAGGTAAGATGGATCATTTTGGAGCTAACCTAGGTAAGATGGGCCATTTTAGAGCTAACTTAGGTAAAATGGATCATTTATGAGCTAAGTAAGGTAAAATGGGTCATGTTAGAGCTAACTTAGGTAAAATGGATCATTTATGAGCTAACTAAGGTAAAATGGATCATTTTAGAACTAACTTAGGTAAAATGGATCGTTTATGAGCTAACTAAGCTAATTATGCCATTTTTGACATAAGTAAGCTAAGTACATGTCATTATTGAGCAAACCTAGTTAACTAAGCATATTAGAGCTAACTTTGGTCATTTTGGAGGAAACAAAGCTAAGTATAGATCGTTTTAGAGCTAACTTAGGTAAAATGGATGGTTTTGGAGGTCAGTAAGCTTATTAAGTCATTTTGGAGGAAATAAAGCTAAGTCTAGGTCTTTATGCATTTGTTAAGCAAAACACTAGAGAAACTTACCATGATCATGGAGGTGTGGGAGCGGGCTGGCTCGTGCCTGTACCTGGAGAAGGATCGTGCGATGCTTGTCTGGAGTTACGCTGCACCAAAGATCATTTCCAATGTCTCATTAGCATGATGACACTCAAATGTTAAGACTAGCAAGTAGTGTCCATTCAAATTAAACTCACCGTCGTCCCAGGAGCAATCACTGGCATCGGCGGAGCGGTCTGACCGGACTTCTCGCACACAGACTGCACATTTGGTTTTGGCGACTCAGTCATACTAGTTAGTAATGAGACAAACACTACATGCATGTTTTGGCTAATCAGCAGAAGAAACTTACCACAAGGAGCTCGTACATTGCCCTTGCCTGCATGTCATTCCGTGCCCTCTCCTCCTCCAACATCTTTGTCGTCCTCTCCTCCAACTCCCGCTGCCTCTCCGCCGCCTCCGACAGAAGTTTCTCTGTTCTATCTCTCTCACTCTGTATAGCAGCCTGCAACACCACTCCTCGTTAGCATTTGTAATCATTGATGGAAGCGCACACAATGTAATGGATAAAGATAGCCGAGTACGTATAACTAACCTTGAAGGCGAGTTGGACTGGCCGTTCATGAGGCCTTATCTCAGGAGCGGATTTCGACTGGCGCGCCTTGATCTCCGGGAGAGTGCTAGGACAATGGATAAGTCCATCTCCAATGGTTATCGAGCCATGGGACCTCCCGCCACCAGCTATCATCACCAGCTCTGGATCAATGGGACCCTGGCTCAGGTTAAAGTCCTCCCCTTTCCTCGCCTTCCCTTGATCTCTATATTTCACGAGCTTGTCGTGGGAGGAGATGTTGGTGAAGTTGTTTGCATCATCGAGGTCAAACGGAGAGAATGCCTTGACTTTCTTGTAAGAGGCATTATGGGCCATGGCATAGAGGTCGTACACCTCTGGCACCTTATCCGCCTTATTGTAGCATGCCTAAAAGAGAGAAACAACATAAATTAGTAATTAAAGGGCTCAAGCTAGCATGATGAATGAATTGCATGAATCATGAAGCAAACCACATACCCAGTTCCGTCCGAACTGATATAAGTTGGAGCTGCCTTGATGGTGTGGCACACCTTCCATTTGGGCACGTTTGTCCTTGGCTGCGTTGTGGACGGCTAGGCATTCTTTTGAGCACCACTCATTGACCAACACCTCCCAACAATCCATCCGATCTGCACACCATCTCGGAGGCGCCTAAGTTAGCAAATAGAAACTTGAGCGCTACGGCTATGAATTACTAAATCAAGGAAGTAAGTACAAGGCCTTAAGAATTACCTTCATGTATTGCTCCTTAGTTAGGAACTTCTCGCGGCACGCCGGCTTGGGCTTCTTGATACCACGCAAGGCGTAGTAGTCTCGAACAGCCTGCACCCGAGCCTCGTGCCGTAAGTTCCGTAGTACGCGCTTGCAGACGTTCTCGATAACATTTGCCGCCTCCTCCTCGTATCCCTCCTCACACCTGTAGAATGTCTGCAATCAAATGAGACAATATTGATTAGTAAAATTAATAACTAGCTAGTTGAAGATTTTTAATTGTGTAAAGGAGAAATTACCCAGAACTTTCTGATCACCACGTCTGCCCTCGTGTCGCACAAGACACCGTCGATAATCTCACCCGACGGGGCCGGGGCAGCCAAGTAGTGCTCCCAGTTCAATCCAAGCTCTGGAAGCCGACCCTCACCAGGCAACGTGACAAACCCCGGGAAGTTTTGCCGGCAAAGCACTCCAAGGATGGAGTTGGGCCGGCGGACCTTCTCATGGTGGTCCCAACCCCTGCAGCATGACAAGGCCAACGCATTAGATATTTGAAGAAACGTGAATGCAGAAGGTACAAATTTTTTAAATGCACTTACCTCTCCCTATCAGGGAAAATCAACCACCTCTGCTCGCGGGTCGCCGGCACGGACGGGAGCCGTGTACAACCACGCTGGTAGACGGTGCCCCCCTTCCCGGGGCACGTGATAGCCTTTTCTTCTTCTCTTCTCCTCCTCCTCCTCTTCCTCCCTCCTCCTCCTCCTCTTCCTCCCTCCTCCTCCTCTTCTTCTTCTTCTTCTTCTTCTTCTTCTTCTTCTTCTTCTTCTT
>NC_057808.1:556270928-556277142 GCF_018294505.1 Triticum aestivum | reverse complement strand
CGACCCGGCGGTCCTCTCGCCTGGGCCGGCTGTCGCTTCGACCGGCCCCGAGACGTAGTCGCCTGCCCCGGCCAGCCCCGTCTCGGCCTCCTGTGGGCTGTCTTCGCCGCCGCCAGGGAGTTCTGGTGCGAGCTCGTCAGGTGTCTCGGCCTCGTCGCTGTCACCTGCCGCATCGGCTTTGACAACACAGCCTGCTGTCCCCCTTCCTCCTCGAACATGGAGTCAATCCGACTTTTTCGTCTGAAGGAACGCAAGGATGGGACTGTGGCATGGCTCGCTGCGTGGACGGCTCATACTGCTGCTGATCCCATTGCAGAACCTCGTCACTTTCAGGCCGCACTGAGTATTCCTCACTGGCGTGCTGCAATGGAACAGGAGTTTCAGGCTCTACAAAAAATGACACATGGAAACTTGTTCCTCCAGTGTCTGGCGTCAACGTCATTGATTCCAAGTGGGTTTTTAAAGTCAAGAGACATGCTGATTGTTCTATAGAACGCTACAAGGCACGGCTAGTCGCCAAGGGCTTCAAAGAGAGGTATGGTCTTGATTATGAAGACACGTTCAGTCCAGTCATCAAGCCTACTACCATTCGTTTGTTGCTGTCTCTTGCTGTTACTCGAGGATGGTTTCTTCGTCAGCTCGATGTGCAAAATGCTTTCCTACATGGAATTCTGGAGGAGGAGGTTTATATGCGTCAGTCACCTGGTTTTGTTGATCCTGCACGTCCTCATCATCTCTGTCATCTGGCTAAGGTGCTGTACGGTCTCAAACAGGCTCCTCGTGCATGGCATGCCCGCCTCGACTCTGTTCTTCCACTAGTAGGAAAAGGGGCTTTTACCCCGGTTTGTAAGGGCCTTTTGTCCCGGTTTTTGAACCGGGACTAAAGGGTCGTTACTAAAGCCCTAACCCTTTAATCCCGGTTCTTACACGAAATGGGACAGAAGGTCCTCCACGTGGCCGCTGCTGCCAGCCCAGGCAGGGGGACCTTTGGTCCCGGTTGGTGCCACCAACCGGGAACTATAGGCAGGGCCTTTTGTCCCGGTTGGTGTCACCAACCGGGACCAATAGGCATCCACACGTCAGCATTTCAGGGGCTGGGGTTTTTGTTTTTTTTGAAGGGGGGGGGTTGGGGGGTTAATTTAGGTGTTTCATATATTGTGTTAGCTAGCTAATTAATAGAGAGAAGTGTCCTCTCTTATCTCCGTGCTTGGTCGACGCTACGTACTATATACGTATGGCGAGGACTAGACACGCTAGCTAGTAATCAAATGAGGGAAACAGAAGATCGTCATGAACATATGCATACAGAGAGAAGTGATATCGACCACCTCTCCTTCTCCGAGAGATTGGTCGAACAACAAGTTCTCGTATATCTATCCGACACTACCGGCTACATATATACAATCATTATCTCTTGCAATACAATCTCCTAATTAAATTGTAAGAACACATGGTCCACATAGTATTCTCCGTTTTCAGCGATCACGTGGTCAAGGAAGAATGCCGCCAATTCCTCTTGAATTCCTCGCATACGATCTGGTGCTAGGAGTTCATCCCGCTTCCGAAACATCTAATTTGAAGAAGGGGGTCAATACATATATATATGAATAAATGAAACTCAACACAAATGATGGTAATAAAATAAAATTGTGAATATTATTGCTTACGCACTTCATATTGTTTCTTCAGAGTAGCCCCGCTCACAGGTCGTGTAGCGGATGGACTCGCAAACATAGTATCCACAGTAATTATTCCCGGGTTCCTGCCACAACCACTTTACAAGAAATAGAGGTCAATCAAACTGATAAGCAAGCATGCTAAATGGTATTGATGAAATTAGCGCTTGAATCACTAGGAGATGCGCGGAACATGCTACTATAGTACTTACTTTCGGGTGTTTAAATTGCAGCTTCTTCGGCAGTCCCGGAGCTTTTGTGGTGAATTTTCTCCAAACCCTGCCAGACAAAGAAAACAATTACTTGATATCAGGAAATGAACAAAGTTGCTGATATGGTGGATAATTATCGATTTAACTTACTTCTCGAGCATTTGAGTCATGTTCGCATAGTCCTGGGGATCTTTTCGTCTCGAGTCTAAGACGGTTACTACTCCCTGCTCAAGCTTAATCTCTAGGAGAATATAGTGGAAGCTGCGCATGCATGCATAAGTCATCAATTACATTACCATAACTTGGACTAATAAGGGAAACCGAATATGCACAAGACAGTAACACTCACTTGAAGTTGTAAGGAAAGAGTATTATATCTTTGTTTTGATTTAATACCAACGATTGTAGCAAGTTGGCCTCGGCTTCTTTGGGATGTTTTGTAACCGTATATGCATCTATGAGATTTGTGTTAATGAACCCAAGATCACCGATTTGTCTTTTCTTCAATTCGGCGATCTTCAATCTGCATAATATAGTGAGGATAATTATAAATACATGCAATGAAAGAGCTGACCTATATAGAGAGACTTAATGATAGAAGTAGTACTACTTACAGACAGTAGCAAGTGATCGTTGTTTTATCGAGGGCCTTTTGATTGTAAAATTGGAAGAAATCCTCAAATGGAACATTCAGCAGTTCAATTCCAACGAGGTCATGCTCCGGTTTAACTCTCGGCGTCAAAGTACTCGTCCCATCAGACACTCTGCAGGTTTTCATGTACCAATCATGTAATCTTCGCATCATCGTTGTTAGAGATCTTTCATCTTTGACGAGAGGCTTCCCGTAATGGTATTTGTGTTCGTCCACCTCCATGATTTCATAATGTACATCATCGGGCAGGTAATCTCCAAGATTGCTATAACCGGGCACCATCCTCGGATCATTAGCGACGATGTCTTTTGACACCTTGAGCGGGGGGCACGATTGGTTCGCTTGTTCGCCGAGCTGGGCAATTTTTTTCCCAGCTCGTCGTTCTTTTAACCTTTGATCACTAACAGTACTTCCCGACCGCTCCGCTTCGGCATATGTCTTTGCAAGAATGCGC
Organism: Triticum aestivum; assembly: GCF_018294505.1. NCBI lineage: Eukaryota > Viridiplantae > Streptophyta > Magnoliopsida > Poales > Poaceae > Triticum > Triticum aestivum. The sequence continues at coordinate 556,274,148 of NC_057808.1, read as the reverse complement.
TCATAGTTGCCTCTCGGCGGAGACTTTGGCGGTTTTGTTAGGGCAGCCAGAGTGCGCTTTGCTTTCACCGGATCTACCCTCTCCTCCGAAGGTGGATGTTTCTTTGCTTTCACCCCTTCAAAGAAGTTTGTCACTTCGGCTCGCACGATCTTCCTGGTTTCCTCCTCGGTCCTCTCGTATGGTAACTTCTCTGGAGTCTTCAGAGAAGGACCGTATCTGTATTGCCTCCCGCCTCTGGCAGCTGTACTGCTAGACGCCGGATGGAGCGGCTGCGGCTATCTTCTTTCCTTGCTTACGAGGCAGAGGAGAAGGACTACGACGCGCCGGAGCAGCCGCAGTGGCGGCGGGTCTCTTCTGCCCTTGCTGATGAGGCGGAGAAGGAGGAGGCTGGCTGCTCTGGGGCGCCGGCGCAGGCGGAGAAGGAGGCGGAGTGCTGCCACGCGCCGGAGAAGGAGGCTGAGTGCCCTGATCACTTGCCGGAGGAGGAGGCGGAGGAGGAGGCGGAGTGCCGCCACGCGCCGGAGAAGGAGGCTGAGTGCCCTGATCAGTCGCCGGAGGAGGAGGCGGAGGAGGAGGCGGACTGCCCTTACTCGCCGGAGCCGTCCAGTTCGGAAGGTTGATGAGCTCCTTCCGCCATAGGCACGGAGTCTTCAGAGCTAAACCCAGTCGAGTCTCCCCTTCACCGGTAGGGTGGTCAAGCTGGAGGTCCTAAAATCCCTCCGTTATTTCATCCACCATCACCCTAGCATATCCTTCTGGAATTGGCCGGCAATGGTAGGTTGCGCCGGGTTCGGGAGGTAAAACAGAGCCAACAGCCGCCTTGACTTTGAAGTTCTGCCATTGCGCCATAAGGTGGCAATGTTGAGACTCCGTGATAGCATCCACGGGGTAGCTAGCAGGAGCCGTCAAGACATGCTCCAGCTGAAGCAGCTCGGTGGAAGCCATGCTGTTTCTCTGCTGAGATGGCGGGGTAGCTTCGGGGGTAGTTTCGGCATGTCGATTGCTGTCTCGTTCCTCTAGCGCTTGAACCCTCTCGTGCAGCTTCTGAATTTGGGTCTGCTCCATTTTTTTCCTCCTCTCCTTGCTTTTGTAACCGCTTGCGTCCGGAAAACCAGCCTTCGACGGAACAGAGCCTGGCGTGCCTCGTGTCCGTCCAGGGTGCTCAGGATTCCCGAGGGCCATTGTGAGCTCGTCATTCTCTCTGTCTGGAACGAACGTCCCTTCCTGCGCTGCATCGATATATTGCTGAATCTTCTTGACTGGTATTCTCAAAAGCTCGTTCGTCCAAACACACCTCCCTGATACAGGGTCCAAGGTTTCGCCAGCCCCGAAGAACCAAGTCCAGCAACGGTCTGTCCAGTTCATTGTCTGTGGTTCGATCCCTTTTTCAAGCAGATCATTCTCAGCCTTGGCGCACTTAGGCCGGGCTTTGAGGTAGCCACCTGACCCCGTGCGATGGTGAAGCTTCTTCTTCGCAGCATTCTTCTTGTTTGTCGCTGACATCTTCTTACTCTTTTTCGATGTCTTGTGGGCCACAAATGCAGGCCAGTGATCTCTGATCTTCTCATACCGGCCGATGAATTCTGGTGTCTCTTCTTTGTCGACAAACTTTTTCAGCTCATTCTTCCACCTCCTAAATAGGTTTGCCATCTTCTTAAGAGCATGAGACTTGATTAATTGCTCTTTAACTAGCTTCTCCGAATCCTCCTCTGGCGGTAGGGTGAAATTTGCCTTCAGCTCAGTCCAAAGATCATCTTTCTGCATATCATTGACATAAGACACCTCAGGGTCTTCCTTCTTAGGCTTATACCATTGGTGGATGCTAATCGGGATCTTGTCCCTAACTAGAACCCCGCACTGAGCAGCAAATGCATCCTTTGTCCGGATGGGTTCAATCGGTTGGCCGTCGCGCGCGATTGCTGTGATCTCAAACCTTTCATCCGAGCACAACTTTATCTTCGGGCCTCGTCTCTTTACCGCAGTTGTGCTCGATCCGGAGGGCTAGAAAAAAGAAGAAAGACGAGTGTTAATTAATATGTGTACATACCAAAACAATGAATGCATCAATTAGCTAGTCAGCACAGGCTTAACTAATATATTTACCTGGCCGGACTCTGTTCGGTCACCGGAGCCGTCACCACGGGCTCCTTCTTGCACCAGCATTGGGTCACCGGAGCCATCATAATCATGTCTTTCCTCCTCCACTCTTCGATCACCGTAGCCTGCTTCTTCACCCTGTTCTTCCAGACCATCATTGTCGTTAAGATATGACAAGATATCACCTCCGGCTAAGATTATGTCCCGCAACACCTCTTCTGCTTGCTCGTCTCGTCCGTGCTCCATTGTTTCTGCAAATATTACAACATGGCAATTATTACACAAACATGACAGCAGGTGGTAGTGCAAACGTAGACCTAGCTTATTCCGGGTTTGGGGTGGCCTCATCAACGCTTCAAGGGTAGGGGCGCGGCGGGAGGGGGTAGGAGACCGACATCGTTTTTTTCTACGGTTTGGGTGTGATCGAGAGTTTTGGTCGAGCGAGAGGGCCGGGGGGTGCTCCCGTGGTATAAGTTATCACGGTCGAGAGGGGGTATAAATATTGACCGTCCATCATGTCGAAGTTATCTGGGAGGGAGTTATATATATCGACAACGACGACATACATACATGGGAAAATAATGTTATCGGGGAGGGGGTATATCGACCCCCCCCACGTGTTGAAGTTATCGGGAGGGGGTTATATCGACAACGACAATGAACGTACATGGGAAAATAATATTATCTGGCAGGGGGTATATCGACCCCCCCTCGTGTTGAAGTTATCGGGAGAGGGGTATATCGACGACGACAGACCCGATAAAACATAAGAAAACAAAGAAGAAACAAAAAGAGGAGAAGAAGAAAAGGAATAGAGGAGAAGATCGAAGAAAAAAAAGAAGAAAAAAAAAGAGGAGAAGAAGAAAGGAATAGAGAAGAGAAGAAGAAAAAATAGAATTTTTCTATTTTTTCTTCTTCTCTTCTATTCCTTTCTTCTTCTCCTCTTCTTTTTCTTCTTTTTTCCTCTTCTTATTTATTTCTCCTCTTCTTCCTCTCCTCTTCTTCTCCTTTATTCCTCTTCTTATTTTCCTTTTTCCTCTCATTCATAAAAAAATGTTCAAATAGAAAATTTCGAAAAAAGTAAAGGTTTTGCCTAATGCATTGTTCATATGAATATACAAAC
>NC_057808.1:556270508-556270871 GCF_018294505.1 Triticum aestivum | reverse complement strand
GAAAAAAAGTAAAGGTTTTGCCTAATGCATTGTTCATATGAATATACAAACATTTGCATATTCTACAATAATTAATATCACCAAAAAAATCTATGAACAGAAAAAATCCTAACTTTTCTAAAAATCTATCTTTTGCATATATACATGAACATATATATACACAGAGAACATATATACATACATATACACAGAGAAAATGCAAAAAAAAGATCTAAAAAAAGGACATATAAACAGATATACACACATACATATACTCATACATATACATATAAGCATATAAATGTGCAGAAAAAACAGGGAGGAATTAGGGGGCAGTGCCAGCCCTGACCAAGGCGACGGCGGCGCGTCGGGGCAGGGGCAGAG
>NC_057808.1:556194189-556269557 GCF_018294505.1 Triticum aestivum | reverse complement strand
AAAAAACTTATTTATTTTATTTTATTTTGTTTCTAATTACTTATTTATTTTACTTTATGATAATTCTTTTTGCTATTAAAGTTTCTATCAAAAAAGTTCTTTATGAAAATTCTTTTTGCTTTTAATGATTTTGAACAGAAAATACTTCGATAATTTTAGTTGCATCAATTTTATATGATTTTAGTTTCAATAATACTAGAGGTTTCTTATAATGTTTTGAACAGAAAATACTTTGTTAATTTTAGTTTCATAAATTTTATTAAAGTTTATTTTATTTTGTCGGAACACAAGAAGTCCGGAGTTGTAATAAGTTATTAAAAATAAAAAAGAGGCGCAATGCTCGTTGCTTTGCTTCAAGCCTTTCGGAATAGTGTAGACTGCACTGCACATAGCTCCATGCAGTCTACCCTATTCCTCAAGGCTTGAAGCTAAGCAACGTGAGCATTGCGCCTCTTCTTCATCGTCTCTGCACTCAGGGCTTATAAACCGCTCCTAGTGCCTCTCAGCTAGCGAGGTGGGACTAAAAAACTGCTTAGTAAGAAACTCTACTACCGGTTCGTGCCATGAACCGGTACTAAAGGTGCTCGTGGGGCCACAGCCTCATTAGTACCGGTTCGTGGCACCAACCGGGACCAAAGGGTGGAATTGGTCCTGGTTCGTGCCATCAACATGGACCAATTAATGGCCTTGCACAGTGGCGTGGTGGTGAGTTTAGTCCCACCTCGCTAGCTGAGAGAGAGCTGCACCTGTTTATAAGGTGCGGTGCGCCTGAGCTGTCGAGCTCCTCTCTAAAGCAGGCTTACGGGCCTAACCTCTCTGTACATGCCTGTGGGCCTACTGGGCCTTCTGCGGGCCTGAATCCTGGCCCATGGATGGATTTCTAATCGTATTCAGGCCGTGGTGGCCCAGTAGGTGGCAAATTTTTTAATTTTTGGTCTGTTATTTTTCATGCATTTACTAATTATTTTGAGCTATAATTGAAAAGCATTTCAAATGAACTCTGAAAAGGTTGAAAGTTGGCATGGTATCATCATTTCATCCACATAGCATGTGCAAGAAAGTTGAGAGGGTTACGGCAAAAACTAGATGCACTTCGTGTACAAAACAGACAATGGTATCATACTCGTCTGTTACAAAGTTGGCATGGTATCATCATAATAGTTGCGGGAGAAAGTCTTCACTTTTTCTTCGCTAGTGTCATTTGCTTATTGCGCCGTAACCATTGATAATCTTCATCGTTTATCAGGATGCTTGGGTCAGCCTTGACTTTGAAGGGAGGAATTTCATGAAACTTTTCATAATCTTCAGACATGTCTGTCTTGCCCTCCACTCCCACAATGTCCCTTTTTCCTGAAAGAACTATGTGGCGCTTTGGCTCATCGTATGATGTATTCGCTTCCTTATCTTTTCTTTTTCTTGGTCTGGTAGACATGTCCTTCACATAGATAACCTGTGCCACATCATTGGCTAGGACGAACGGTTCGTCAGTGTACCCAAGATTGTTCAGATCCACTGTTGTCATTCCGTACTGTGGGTCTACCTGTACCCCGCCTCCTGACAGATTGACCCATTTGCACTTAAACAAAGGGACCTTAAAATCATGTCCGTAGTCAAGTTCCCATATGTCCATTATGTAACCATAATATGTGTCCTTTCCCCTCTCGGTTGCTGCATCAAAGCGGACACCGCTGTTTTGGTTGGTGCTCTTTTGATCTTGGGCGATCGTGTAAAATGTATCCCATTTATCTCGTATCCTTTGTAAGTCAATACAGTCGAAGATGGTCCCCTGGACAACGAATACAACTCATCACAAACAGTGGTGTCACCTCTGAGACGTGTTTCCAACCAACTGCTGAAAGTCCTGATGTGTTCACATGTAATCCAGTCGTCACACTGCTCCGGGTGTTTGGAGCGCAGACTGTTCTTGTGTTCATCGACATACGGGGTCACCAAGGTAGAGTTCTGTAGAACTGTGTAGTGTGCTTCAGACCAAGAATATCCGTCCCTGCATATTATTGAGTCCCCTCCAAGCGTGCCTTTTCCAGTCAGTCTCCCCTCATACCGCGATTTAGGGAGACCTATCTTCTTAAGGCCAGGAATGAAGTCAACACAAAACCCAATGACATCCTCTGTTTGATGGCCCATGGAGATGCTTCCTTCTGGCCTAGCTCGGTTACGGACATATTTCTTTAGGACTCCCATGAACCTCTCAAAGGGGAACATATTGTGTAGAAATACGGGCCCAGAATGACAATCTCGTCGACTAGATGAACTAGGACGTGCGTCATGATATTGAAGAAGGATGGTGGGAACACCAGCTCGAAACTGACAAGACATTGCGCCACATCACTCCTTATCCTTGGTATGATTTCTGGATCAATCACCTTCTGAGAGATTGCATTGAGGAATGCACATAGCTTCACAATGGCTAATCGGACGTTTTCCGGTAGAAGCCCCCTCAATGCAACCGGAAGCAGTTGCGTCATAATCACGTGGCAGTCATGAGACTTTAGGTTCTGGAACTTTTTCTCTGGCATATTTATTATTCCCTTTATATTCGAAAAGAAGCCAGTCGGGACCTTCATACTGAGCAGGCATTCAAAGAAGATTTCTTTCTCTTCTTTCGTAAGAGCGTAGCTGGCAGGACCTTCATACTGTTTCGGAGGCATGCCGTCTTTGTCATGCAAACGTTGTAGGTCCTCCCGTGCCTCAGGTGTTGTCTTCCCATACACGCCCAACAAGCCTAACAGGTTCACGCAAAGGTTCTTTGTCACGTGCATCACGTCGATTGAAGAGCGTACCTCTAGCTCTTTCCAGTAGGGTAGGTCCCAAAATATAGATTTCTTCTTCCACATGGGTGCGCGTCCCTCAGCGTCATTCGGAACAACTAGTCCGCCGGGACCCTTTCCAAATATTACGTGTAAATCAGAGACCATAGCAAGTACGTGATCACCGGTACGCATGGCGGGCTTCTTCCGGTGATCTGCCTCGCCTTTGAAATGCTTGCCTTTCTTTCGACATTGATGGTTGGTCGGGAGAAATCGACGATGGCCCAGGTACACATTGTTCCTGCATCTGCCCAGGTATATACTTTCGGTGTTAGCTAAACAGTGCGTGCATGCGTGGTATCCCTTGTTTGTCTGTCCTGAAAGGTTACTGAGAGCGGGCCAATCATTGATGGTCACGAACAGCAATGCCTTTAGGTCAAATTCTTCCCCCATGTGCTCATCCCACGCACGTACACCTGTTCCATTCCACAACTGTAAGAGTTCTTCAACTAATGACCTTAGGTACACATCAATGTCGTTGCCGGGTTGCTTAGGGCCTTGGATGAGAACTGGCATCATAATGAACTTCCACTTCATGCACATCCAAGGAGGAAGGTTATACATACATAGAGTCACGGGCCAGGTGCTGTGATTGCTGCTCTGCTCCCCGAAAGGATTAATGCCATCCGCGCTTAAACTAAACCATACGTTCCTTGGGTCAGCTGCAAACTCAGCCCAGTACTTTCTCTCGATTTTTCTCCATTGCGACCCGTCAGCGGGTGCTCTCAACTTCCCGTCTTTCTTACGGTCCTCACTGTGCCATCGCATCAACTTTGCATGCTCTTCGTTTCTGAACATACGTTTCAACCGTGGTATTATAGGAGCATACCACATCACCTTCGCAGGAACCCTCTTCCTGGGGGGCTCGCCGTCAACATCAGCAGGGTCATCTCGTCTGATCTTATACCGCAATGCACCGCATACCGGGCATGCGTTCAGATCCTTGTACGCTCCGCGGTAGAGGATGCAGTCATTAGGGCATGCATGTATCTTCTGCACCTCCAATCCTAGAGGGCATACGACCTTCTTTGTTGCGTATGTACTGTTGGGAAATTCGTTATCCTTTGGAAGCTTCTTCTTCAATATTTTCAATAGCTTCTCAAATCCTTTGTCAGGCACAGCATTCTCTGCCTTCCACTGCTGCAATTCCAGTACGGTACCGAGCTTTGTGTTGCCATCTTCGCAATTGGGGTACAACCCTTTTTTGTGATCCTCTAACATGCGATCGAACTTCAGCTTCTCCTTTTGACTTTCGCATTGCGTCCTTGCAGCGACAATGACCCGGCGGAGATCATCATCATCGGGCACTGGTTCCTCTTGATCTTCAGCAGCTTCCCCCTTGCAGCATCATTGGGCACATCGTCTGGTTCCTCTTGATCTTCAGCAGCTTCCCCCGTTGCAGCATCACCGTATTCAGGGGGCACATAGTTGTCATCGTCCTCTTCTTCTTCGCCGTCTTCCATCATAACCCCTATTTCTCCTTGCCTCGTCCAAACATTATAGTGTGGCATGAAACCCTTGTAAAGCAGGTGGGTGTGAAGGATTTTCTGCTCAAAGTAAGACTTCGTATTCCCACATATAGGGCATGGACAACACATAAAACCATTCTGGTTGTTTGCCTCAGCCACTTCGAGAAAATCATGCACGCCCTTAATGTACTCGGAGGTGTGTCTCTCACCGTACATCCATTGCCGGTTCATCTGCGTGCATTATATATAATTAAGTGTGTCAAAACCATTACAGAACATCATGAGTAGATAATTAAGTGACCAAATTAATAGAAGTTCATCATCACATTAAAACCAAAGTACATACATAGTTCTCATCTAACAAGATATATATAGCTCTCCAGAGCATCTAATTAATTAAACCATACATTGAAACTATGTAAAACATTTCAATGCGAAAACAAATGCGATCATAATCGCAACCAAGGTAACAATTGATCCAACGGCATAATGATACCAAGCCTCGGTATGAATGGCATATTTTCTAATCTTTCTAATCTTCAAGCGCATTGCATCCATCTTGATCTTGTGATCATCGACGACATCCACAACATGCAACTTCAATATCATCTTCTCCTCAATTTTTTTTATTTTTTCCTTCAAGTAATTGTTTTCTTCTTCAACTAAATTTAACCTCTCGACAATAGGGTCGGTTAGAATTTCCGGTTCAACCACCTCCTAGATAAATAAAATCTATGTCACGTTGGTTGGTATATTTGTCATAAACAATAAATGAACCAAAATAGTTATAAAAAGATAATATATACCACATCAGAATCATAGACAGGACGAGGGCCGACGGGGGCGGATACCAAAACCATCGCACTAGGTAATAAGAAGGAATAATAAAAGTAACAAAATTAGACAAGTAACTATCTAAAGTAAGAATTTTTTCCTTTCAGAAAGAAGATAAGAACAAGAGGCTCAACACGGTGGTGCTGGCGACGAGATCGGCGCGGGCGATCGACGGCGGTGAAGACGGGGACGGGACGTGAGCTAGAGCACCCAAATCTCGAGGAAAATGGAGCTCAGAGGTCGAGTTTCAAGAGGAGAAAGATTAACTAGTGTGGCTCAGACATTTCATCGAACACCTCATGTGCATAGGAGGTGAGCTAGAGCACCCAAATGCCCTCCCCTCGCCGGCCAGAAAAAACAGAGCACTGTGGAGTGCTCTGCTATGGCGATGGGGTATATATAGGGAACTCTTTGGTCCCGGTTCGTGGCACCAACCGGAACTAAAGGCCTTTGGTCCCGGTTGGTGCCACGAACCGGGACCAATGCCCCCTTTAGTCCCGGTTGGTGGCACCAACCGGGACCAAAGGCCTTGTGCTGCCCTGCGTCAAAAGTTTAGTCCCACCTCGCTAGTTGAGAGGGCTCGAGAGTGGTTTATAAGCGCTGCTGCGCCCACCCTCTCGAGCTCCTCTCAACTGCAGGCTTTCGGGCCTACCCGTTCTCTTTGCCTGTGGGGCCTACCGGGCCTTCTGCGGGCCTGAATCCTGGCCCACGGATGGGTTTCAAGTCGTATTCAGGCCGTGGTGGCCCAGTAGGTGGCATAATTTTTTTTCTCTGTTTTTTGTTTTCTCTTTTGCTTTATTTGTTTTGTTTTGTTTCTACTTGCAACAAAAAACTTATTTATTTTATTTCTAATTACTTATGTATTTTACTTTAATTATTTTATTTTTATTAATTTTACTGCTGCTATTTTTATTTAATTTATTAAGGTTTATTTATTTTAGTTACTATAGTTTATTTTATTAAGGTTTATTTATTTTTATTTACTATAAAAAAATGAACATAGATGCGCCTATAGAGAAAATTCAACCTAAATTCATAATAAATTTCTATGAAATTCAAATAAATTTACTGTGAATTTAGGTCAAATTCCCTGTATAAGGGCATCTATTTTCACTTTGAGAGGAGCTCAACAAGGCAGAGAGGGACAGGCTTATAAACTGGTGTGAGCGCCCTTCGGTTGGCGAGGTGGGACTAAACACTGGCCGCAACTAGGACCAGCCCTTTAGTCCCGATTTGTGTTATGAACCGGGACTAAAGGGTGGTGGGCCAGGAGCGTGCCCCATTGGTCCCGGTTTGTCCCACCAACCGGGACCAAAGGGTCCGGACGAACCGGGACCAATGCCCCCACGAGGCCCGGCAGGCCCCTGGCCGCACGAATCGGGACCAATGCTCACATTAGTCCTGGTTCGTAACTGAACCGGGACTAATGTGAATATTGCCCTGTGACCAAAGCCCAGTTTTCTACTAGTGTTCGGGCTCTTGGGTTTACTCCCTCCACTGCTGACATGTCGCTGTTTCTCCTTCAGCGTCCCGAGGTTACGATGTATCTCCTGGTTTATGTTGATGATATCATTCTCATCAGTTCCTCCGATGTTGCTGCTGATCGTCTTGTGACTGCACTAAGTGGTGATTTTGCTGTCAAGGATTTAGGTGCTCTGCATTTTTTCCTTGGTCTAGAGGTTTCAAAGTCTTCTGCTGGGTTGACTCTTACTCAGAAGAAATACTCCTTGGACTTGTTGCGTCGTGCTGGAATGCTGAAATGCAAACATGATATCACTCCGATGTCTGCCACTGATCAGTTGTCTGCTCTTGATGGAGACTCTCTCTCACTTGATGATGCTACTGAGTATCGCAGTCTCGTTGGTGGCCTGCAATACCTAACTATTACCAGGCCTGATATCTCCTATGCAGTCAACCGTGTGTGTCAGTTCCTTCATGCACCCAGGACATCTCATTGGTCAGCTGTGAAGCGTATTTTGCGTTATACCTGTCTTACTGCCTCCTGTTAGTTGCTTCTTCAGCCTGCACCGTCTTGTGAGCTCTCAGCTTTTTCAGATGCAGATTGGGTTGGTAGTCCTGATGATAGGCGATCCACGGGGGGTTATGCGCTATTCTTGGGTTCTAACTTGATCGCCTGGAATGCTCGCAAGCAAGCAACAGTGTCTCGCAGTAGTACTAAAGCTGAGTATAAGGCGGTTGCTGATGCGACTGCTGAGATCATATGGGTACAGTCTCTATTGAGAGAGTTGAGAGTCTCTCCAGCTCGCCCTCCAGTTCTGTGGTGTGACAACATCGGTGCTACATATCTTTCATCTAATCCGGTGTTTCATGCTCGGACGAAGCACATTGAGGTTGACTATCATTTTGTTCGGGAACGCGTTGCACAGAAGCTACTTTGTATCAAGTTCATCTCGTCAAAGGATCAACTTGCTGACATCTTCACGAAGCCTCTTCCTGTCTTCCACAACCACAGTTTGTAGGCTGTAGGCGCAATCTTAACTTGCTTTGTACTTCAGGCCATAGTTAAGATTGAGGGAGGGTGTTAGACTGTATATAAGTAGCCTCTGTCTACACATTGTAACATTGTATTGAACCCCTTGATACTTCTATATAATGAGATAGCCACACCCCGTTTAGGGTGTCGAGCAATTTCCCAAATCATATGTTTTATAATGAGACATAGCAGTTTCCCTTGCCAGCAAGCTCTGGCTTGGACTCCTCTCCAGCGCTCGATTCCGCAGCCGCTACGTCGAGTTTCATGGTGCTCCGCCCATGCTGGGCTTCATTTATGCCTTGTCCTCCTACGCCGAGCCGGAGGAGGACGAACCCGTCCCACGCTTTGTCTCCACCACGGAATTCGTCGCTCGCGTTCCCGACGACGACTTGGCGGACTATATTGCGTTGGACTGCCGCCATGGCCGCGTTCTCCTTGGTGATCGTGCTACACACAATCCACTTGTCGTTTGGGATCCCAAGGCAGGCTGCCTGACGAAGATGCAAGCTCCCAAAGGACAAAACAGAACCACTGGGGCTGCGGTGCTCTGTGTCGTGGCCGGCTGTGACCACTGCGCCTGTCACCACGGCCCATTCCAGGTTGTCTTCTTCGGCATGAGCGTTGATGGTGCTCATTGTGTTATACACCTGTCTGTCTTCTCGTCAGAGACACTTGGCTGGAGCGAGCCCCAGCCATGCCCTGGTCTTGATCTTGGCAATGATGCATTCATCAAGCCAGCGTCCCCTGTCGCCATCCAAGGCGCACTTTACTTCATGCAAGCGAGCTTGGAAGATGATCACATAACAGGATTTCTGAAGTACGACTTGGGCTCTAATTGCTTATCGCTGATTGATGCGCCGATGAGGGGATCTCTCATTATTGGTGCCAATGTTCTCATGGCTATGGAGGACGACAGTTTGGGTTTTGCACAAGTGAAAAGGTTAACCATCTACCTGTGGTCAAGGCATTTGGGTTCCGATGGAGTTACATCATGGACTCATCCTAGAATCATTGATCTCAAGAACCTTCTCCCCATTCAGAATCCTAGTAGAAGAATTCAACTGATTGGATCTCTGGAGGGTAGTGATATCATTTTCGTGACCACACACCTTGGCATCTACGAGCTTAATCTAAAGTCGCTACGGTGGAAGAAGCTATGGAAAACGAAAAATGTTTGGCGTTTGATTCCGTACATGGGTTTCCCCAATCCACAAGGTATATCTATATGTCCTTTCTTTTGTGATATGTGGACAAGTCTTAAGTAATAATACTAGCCAAACAAACAAAATATACTGTTTAATGAGACTGAAAGTTTTACTTGATGTTTCAATTTGTGATAATATATGTGCTCATGCATACTTTCAAATGTTCACCTAATTGGCAATTTATATAGTATCGTGTCTTTTACCTTCTGAAATTACACATACAAATCTACGTTTGCAGAAAGGATGATTTCTTGTGATGCGGCTCATTGACGATGTAGGGCTGAATATGCCTAAGGGCAGGTGGCCACTGTCATCAAACATGAAAGATGACCACTAGGAGGCGAGTGGGTCTTGTGATGAATTATAAAGTATCTAGTAGCTGGTTTGGTGCAATGGTGCTGGTATTCTCTTAGTGCTCGTAGCCTTTGTCTGTAATCTGAATAACATAAGCGGGTGAATGGATCGGATTATATTTGTTTTGAACCTCTAATTTCTTGCGGCATCAGCTATGTTCTCTGTTGTTTAATTTGCTTGAAATGCAGCTGTAGACAATATCTTAGTGTTCCCATTTTTAAACCTCTAAAATTTGCCCTCCAAGCTTTGACCCAACTCTATATTCATCTCCAAAAAGCGGTACAACTGTTGAGCAGATGCTGAGGGCATTACCAGAGCTAGCGGTTTCTGTAATCTAATTATAAACCTGGGCTCATTTAACGTTTCCATAATATCATTGAAACCAAATATTCACATCCCCAAGGCATGTCTATGCCTTGCATCCATAGCAATATGTCCTTGTCAGTTTCTTGGGGAACCTTTCTACAAGAACGTATGACATTATAACTCAATTATAATCCACTAGGTTGGGATTCACAACCTGGGAGAGACTACTTGTGCATCACTGTTAAGTTGGTCTTCGGATTGTCATTTTTCCCTATTGATAGATAAATAGTACTTGTTGCCAAGATTATGTATTGCAAATTCTTTTTCTTCTAGTAAATTGGTTATATTCCTGATAATATTCCTGCTGAGTTCTATCAGGTGTGCTGGGATGTCATTAGAGACGACATTATGGCCCTTTTTAAAGCTTTTCATCAAGGGACGTTGGATGTCCAGAGGCTTAATTATGGAGTTATTACTCTGCTCCCAAAAGTTTCTGGAGCCGAGAAAATCCAGCAGTACAGGCCTATCTGCTTGTTGAGATGCCCATATAAGCTGATTACCAAAGTCCTCGACCGTAGAGTTGCTATATATGCAAACAAACTCATTAGCCCTACTCAGAACGCCTTTGTAAAAGGAATAAATATCATGGACGGAGTTTTGTCCCTCCATGAAATTCTTAACTACACTTATGTTAAGAAAAAAGTGGGGATTGTCCTTAAATTGGACTTTGAAAAAGCCTATGATAAGGTGAATTGGGACTTTCTCCTAGAATGCCACAAGATGCGGGGCTTTAACGATACTTGGTGTAGATGGATTGAACAGATACTGCGTAATGGGACAGTTAGCATCAAGCTTAATGGTAGTGTTGGGCCGTATTTTCAAAGCAAAAAAGGGGTAAGACAGGGGGACCCGCACTCTCCCTTTCCATTCAATCTAGCCGTTGAATGCCTCACCAAAATGATCAAAAATGCCCCAAAAAACAAACTTATTGTGGGCTTGGCTGCTGATCTTATTCCTGATGGGGTGGCGGTCCTGCAATATGCGGATGATACTATCATTTGCATTGAAGATGATATTGAGAAGGCAGTCAACCTGAAGGTGCTGCTGTATATGTTTGAGATGATGTCTGGTCTGAAAGTTAACTTTCAGAAAAGTGAGATTCTCACTGCGGGTGGAGATGATAGTGTGGTGAAAAAATATGCAGAAATCTTTAATTGTGAGGTTGGCAGTTTCCCACTCAAATACTTGGGGATGCCTGTGAGCTACGCTAATCTAAGAATGTCCGATTGGGAGTTTATTGTTAGTAAATACCTGAAGAGGTTCGAGGCCTGGATTGGCAACGCTGCATCATTGGGGGGGGGGGGGAGACACACTCTACGTGATTCTGTCGTCACACAGATCTCTCTCTATCACATGTCTATGTGGCTCAAGAATAAAACTTTCATTGAGAGGCTAGATAAACACAGACGCAAGTTCTTTTGGCAAGGTTGCAACAAAAAAAGGAGATACTATCTTGTTAAGTGGAGCAAGATATGTAGATCCAAAGACAAAGGGGGGTTAGGTATAAAAGATCTTCGTAAGCAAAATATTAGTCTCATGGTTAAATGGTGGTGGAAGTTAGAGACACAAAATGGACTATGGCAGGATATAGTCCGGGCCAGGTATCTTTGCAACAACTCTGTTGCTGAAGTTTCTCCCAAATTCTCTGACTCGCCTTGTTGGAAAGCCTTGCTTAAGATTAAAAATATCTATATGATGGGCAGAAAGATTGAGACTGGTGCTGGGAACTTGATTAGACTATGGAAAGATCCAATAAATGGGCTAATCCCATTTCAGGATCGATATCCGCGCTTATTTGAGATCTGCAATTATCCAACGAGTACCCTGGGCAAAAGAGATGAACTTGATGACACCTCTATATTCAGACGCAGGCTTACCCCTGAGCTGTTCAAACAGTGGGTAGATATGCGTGCTATAGTTAAAAAATCTCCTTGATGAGAGGAGTGACTGTATCTTTTGGGGACTAAACCAGAATGGCAAGTTCACCACTAAGTCAGTTTATAAGATGTTGGAGAAAACTCTAAGTGGGTGCCATTATAGATGGATTTGGAAAGCCAAGATCCCTTTAAAAATCAAAATCTTATTATGGCAAATGTCACAGGACGCAGTTCTTACTAGGCAAGTGATGAGCAAGAGAAAATGGCCAGGGAATCCCTATTGCTCTTTCTGCAATCAGGTGGAAACGGTACAACACCTGTTCTTTACTTGTCCCGTGGCCAGAATTGTTTGGCGATCTATTGGAGTAGTTCTTGGCACTGATAGATGCCCGTCGAATTACTGGCAATACTTCGTGTGGTGCCACAAATTTCTTCCTGGGAAGCAAACGTTTTATACAGTGGGCTTAGCGGCCACATGTTGGGCCATTTGGCTGGCACGCAATCGAGCTACTTTTGAAAAGAAACAAATCAAGACTCCTTTTGAGATTTTGTTTTCTCTATGCTCTTTTCTACTTTACTGGACAGAGCTTCAACAAGGAGAGGACGCCAAGGAGCTGCGCGCTGGAGCTGAGATGATCAGGGCTAGCACAATGCAGCTGATGAAGATGTGTGGTGCTGTCAAGCAACCAATCCAAAGTGCTTGATGTTTCTGGAGTTGCGCTGGATGTAGAGATGTTGGGCGCGCGATTTCGATGCTGCTTCTTCCCGGAGAAGTTTGCTTTCTGTCTGCTTGGCACGCGGCTGTGTCTTGATACTTATTCTGATCTTTTGAGAATGTAATAGGCTAGATGTTATGTCGTTCTATCCAGGTTTTCGCCCCATGATACTCGTTTCGACGGCGAGCGAGTATGGTGGGTTTCTTGGTAGTTCTAGAACTCGCTATACCTCTTTCCCTCCTCTGTCTTTCTCGCTTGAACTGGTTGTATTTCCGTTCTTTGCAATGGAAAGGGGTAAAAGCCCGGTTCTAAAAAATTGGTTATATTACCGCTATTGCCGTCTTTTAATGTTTAGTTGCATTTTTTTAGATAAAGGTTGAGGCCCGGCTTTAAATTAGTAAAGCCACCAAGCGTACCACAGGTATACAGAGTCAACACACAAGGGCCAATACAGGAATGAGAAAAGAAAATAGCAACAACCAACAGAGGCAAATGACAGTTTCAGGCACGCAAGACAAGACAAATAAGGTACCCTAACCCACTACAGGAGGGAAGCGCTAGATCCTCATGTAGGGATGCTGGGACCGATCATCATTAAGATAGGCGATTGCCTTAGCCCTTACGTGCATGATCAGCAACTCCACATCATCCTTGTCGCTCTCCATAGTGTTCACAACAGATTTTGGCACGGTCAAGAACTTAATTAAGATGGCCTCAAATGGCGAAGTGATATACATGAAAAAGTTTCGTATTGTCGAAATGAACATCTTTGAAGTTTGGGCCATCACCATCTGATCTCATCTCGAGGGCCAAAATTGTGCTCGAAGTACTAGGATTTGGGCACTCGGAGTACTGTTCAGCCAATTACGCCTTCAAAACGGCCTCATATGAAAAACTTTCTGCACAAATTATCTTCGTCTCGTTGAAACGGTCAACTTTGATAAAAAATCGTGCCAATCCAAGTTCATATGCAAAAGTTAGAGTTATCGAAATGCAGCCCTGTCCGAAGGCGAAATATGACGCGCCCCACCAGACACATGTCTGATGGGTAGCACCACAATTCAGATGTTTTGCGCGACTGTTTGGGCCCAGAATATGGCCTCTAATAAAAAAACGTTCAACATAAAAGTTGTTCATCTCGTCGAAACGACTAAATATGCTTTTGGGCGCATTTTCATTCGAGGTCGTTTACTGCCACAAAAAAGACCCGCAAGCTGCACCCAGTTTAAACCAAACAGTTTTGGAAAGTTCAGACAAAACCAATCCGAATTTGGCCAGGGTTTTGGGCGTGAATCCAAGCCATTTCCTTGCACGGGAAGTCCAGCCGCCTCATATATACCTAAGGGCAGACGACCGATTGAACAACAACACACAATCGCAAAACCCATCTACAAACTTTTATGTCCTACCCTAGTTTTCTGCTTCTCGTTCATCGGTGTTCTTCGCTTCGGAGAGCTTCAATCTACGGAGTCCTAGGGGCGGGCGAACCGACCTAGGGCAGTCCATCACCGCCGTGCATCCAGACGGGGTCTCTCCCTGCCGCGTGGGGTTTCGGGTCTTGAAAAGAGCTCGCCGGATTGTCTTGCGTATCGCGCTTCCGGTGAGCCTCCTTCGGCGTCGTGTCTTGCGTATCGCGCTCGACGCCAAGGGTATACGGTGACGTGTTCGTGTGCGTACACACTTTTTGGCGACTCCGTTGGGGACTGAAGATCAATCATCATCATCCACCATGTCTGATCTTCCCAAGCCATCTGAGGTAGACGCCGATAACATCATTAAGCCGAGTCTTGATGAGATATCGGCCGATCATCACCAAATCTATGAGGAGTACAAGAAGGCGCGTGAAGAGAAGGATTTGCAGGAGTTCCTTGCAAAATTCAAGAAGGATCGTCAAGGCAACATCACTCCGATTGAAGAAATCAAGTTCCCTCCTCTTCAAACCGAGCAGGTTAAACCCTCTGTGAGTACTACTTTTTTTCCTGAGTAGTGGGCTGAGATTGAGAGTCGTATTGCTGATGGTAACAATATTATCTATCAAACTTTCATAGAAAATACTAATGCTCAGAAAAATATATCTCAGTCATCTAGTGGTAATGGTGGTATAGCTGCTAGCATGCAAAACCCTAATCTGGCTTTACCTATTTCATCGGCGATTCCCGTGCTGATGACTTATTACCCTACCCAAGCAAAACAGATTGTGGTTGCACCCATTAATCCTATCATGAGCAAACCAGGTTCGGTGGCAACGCCGAACGAAGCCCTACCTATAGGTGCAAACGTTGTTAGATCACTGCCGAATTACAACTCGGCATACATGCCACAATTCACACCTGCAGCTACTAACCCTACTCCTCCTATGCCACTGCCACAAGCTTCATCGTCCACTATGGATGATGATCTAGCTAATCTTAGAGAGGAGATGGCTAAGATGCTCCGAGAGAATTTTGGATTTAAGTTACCAAGGAACCGCATTTACCAAAAGCCATACCCTGAGTACTTTGATGCAATTCAATGCCCTCCGGGATATAAAATTCCAGATTTTGTTAAGTTTAATGGAGAAGGCACAAAACCACATGGGAGCATGTTAGTTAGTAGTTAGCACAATTAGGTGAGGCAAGTTCACGAGATGAGTGGAGAGTACATTATTTTCCTTTATCTTTAACCGGTATTGTTTTCTCGTAGTTTTCTGCGTTACCACTCGGTTCTATTACTACACATGGTTTCACTTGGAAAAAAAGTTTCATGATCATTTTTATAGTGGTGATAATGAGCTTAAGTAGTCACATCTTACATCGGTTAGACAAAAACATGATGAATGGGTCCCCGATTACGTCAAGAGATTTAGAGAGACAAAAAACCGATGCTATAGTCCTACCGTTTGTTGTTCAATTTTCTTGAAAATGGATCTGTAGACAGTAACTTAGTCCTACCATTTTCAAAACTTTACAGTTTGCTCTGCCAAATCTAAATTCATCTCTCATGAGTTAATAACGATGACATGTCTAGAGCTAGTGGTTTGTCTCGCCCTAAAGAAGTGGAGATGGTGATGGATTCTGCATGTTGTCTCACTGATATGCCTTAATTAATTTAGTGAATTTAGTTAGTGTTCTTTTTTTAGCAAAGCAGTGTTCCTGACGAGTATAACATGTAAACTAGATCTTGAGCCACATGTTCAGGTAACTACAGCTATGGTGTTGTATTGCTGCCTGAAGATCTTGTAAGCATTTTTTTTGCTTCAGTAGCTCCACAAAACTGCATGAAGATCTTGAGTAGTTTGTTACCTGTTGCATATTTTTGGCCTGCAGTGCACATAATAAGACTGCAATGTCCATGTGAGACGAAGATGTTCATATGTTTGGTCAGATTGATCATTGTAACTGCTTTGATATTCGCGGATTTTCCTTAGATAAGATCTTTTCGCTAGTGCAGAACCGGGCTACAGCACCGGTTCGACACTAAAGGGTGGGGACTAAAGGCCCCCCTTTAGTACCGGTTCTGCACGAACCGCCGCTAAAGGGCCAGCACGTGGCACGAGCCAACGCCGGGGGCGGGGAGCCCTTTAGTACCGGTTGGTCACACCAACCGGTACTAAAATATTTGGGGGGTTTTGGTTTCTTGATTTATTTTTCCTTTAATTTTGTGTTTTCCATTTAATTCTTTTTTGTTTGTTGGTATTTTACGATACTACATATTGTACATGTTATGCATATAGAAATATATAGAATTTCTGGTAGAACCGATCATATATATATATATATATCATCGAATGTCTCACAACCACCATTATTCACACATACACATGTATATATATATGTATACACAATTATGTATATATACAATTTATCCTACATGTTGGCTTGGTGCCTTCGGAGCACGATGACAATTGGGAGTGGTTCATGGGGGCGGTAGCGGGTAATAGTTTTCTACTTTGGGATCTATGACCTGGTCAAGCAAAAATCCCGCTATTTCCTCTTGAAGTGCTCGTATGCGCTCTGTTGGTAGGAGCTGGCCCCGCACGTCTTTGAACTGTTAAGAAGGAGATCAATATGCATGTGTATTAGTTGTGTGACTAGATATCGATAATCATGTAAAAATTGTGAATAGTGTTCTGACAAACGTACCCATTGCTATCTAGCAGATTTGCTACTTTCGGACGTCATCATGCGAATGTTCTCGCAAACGTAGTATGCAAACACATCAGTCCCCGATGCCTGCTTCAGGGCCTTTACGAGAATAGAATTTAATCAGATAATAATGAGTCAAGCATGATAATTAACTAATGGTATTGAAACAAGAATTAAAGAGATGGTAGCTAGCTAGTACTACTTAATTATTACTTACCTTGGGTCGATACCAAAACAGTTTTTGTCGCCATTTGCCTAGAGTCACCTTGATGAACTTTGCCCAAGCCCTGCCCGCCGACAAAGAAAATTAATAAAGGGGTTATTAAATAGTTGATATCAGGAAATGATGAACTAAATAGGCCGAGATATAGTTAATAATAATTGAAATTACCTGTCGACTATCCCCTTCACGATGGTGAAGTCACTATCTTTTTTAAGTAGTGAGTCCAGTACGTCAACTTTTCCTTCTTCAACTCTAATGTCTAACAAGATCCAGTGGTAACTGCATGCGCACACGTTTGCATGTCTTAATTAAGCGGGCATGTGCATAACACTAATGAACTACCCTAAACCCTATACACTTAATTATTAACATCTACCTAGCTAGTAAGCAAAAACAGAATTTGTAGTACAAGACAGTGTGACTCACAGGAAGTTGTAAGGAAGTAGTATATCTTCATTGGTATTGAGGCGCTTCAAGAACTCTAGCATTTTATTCTCTACATCTTGTTTATACCATTCCAATTTCCATGTGTGTTCATTAATGGTATTTGGGTCAATGAACCCAATGCCATAGCGTCCAACTTTTTTGATTTCATATATCTTCATCCTGCATTACCACAAAAAAGAATATAGTGAGGATAATTACAGGTAATGATCGATCAATGAGCACTAAATCTAGCTTGAGACTTACCTTACAGAAAGAAATCACTTACAGACAATAGCAACTGACTACAGATTTGTCGAGTGCATCTTGATTGAATAACTGAAATAGTTCTGAATACTCAACGGACAGACCTAGCTTATGGAAGTAATGCTCTTCCTTGACATTCACCATGAGGGACTCTCGATTGGAACTCTTGGTAATTTTCATGTACCAATCATCCAATTCATACATTCTCGTTGGGAGGTTCTTGACCTCCTCGGGCTCGACCAAAGGTTGGCCGCGGACATATTTCCGTTTTATTTCTTCCTCTCTAAGCGGAGACATGGGCTCGATCTCGAGGAGTTGTCTAACAGTGATACTGAGCATTTTAGCCTGGCTTATATGCTCCTCGGTTATTACCAGATTGCCCAGCTGGGGAACGGTTTGCCCACATATATATAGGGCGCCGGTACTCTCATGTGTTGGCACAACAAGCGGGGGGATCGATTGCGCCGCCTGTTCTCCTAGCTGGGGAACAGTTTTCCCGCATTTTTTGCCAGCTGCTTGGCTCGAGTTCGAGCTCGACTCCTTCTGTAGTCGTGCTCGATGTGCCTTCCTGATTTGGCGCTCATAGTCTATGTCAACAGGCTTGGGAGCTGGTGGTCTAGCCATACAAATAAAGTGGTCAATCTTTTCCTTAGGCGCTTTCTCCCTTGGCGGCGGTGCCGCTTTCGGTCCAAAATGGGCGTCCACTTGGGCCTTCACTATGGCTGCGCTTTGCTCCTTGGTCATGTCGTAAGGCCTCTGAGGAAGGGGAGCGAGGCTTGGACCATATTTATATCGCTTTCCTCCGCCTGTATGTCCTGTACTACCTCGACTCGTACCGCTACGCACCATAGCTGCGGCGGCTCTCTTCCCCGATTGCTGAGGCGCCGGAGACAGGTGACGTGGCTGAGTTGGAGCAGGAGGAGTGGCCTGACGCTGTTCCAGACTAGAAGCAGGAGGAGTGGTCTGACGCTGTGCCGGACTTGAAGCAGGAGGAGTGGTCTGATGCTGTGCCGGACTTGAAGCAGGAGGAGTGGTCTCATGATGTGCCAGACTTGAAGCAGGAGGAGTGGCCTGATGCTGTGCCTGTCGGGGAACATAGTAATTTCAAAAAAGTTCGTACGCACACGCAAGATCATGGTGATGCATAGCAACGAGAGGGGAGAGTGTGTCCACGTACCCTCGTAGACCGAAAGCGGAAGCGTTAGCACAACGCGGTTGATGTAGTCGTACGTCTTCACGATCCGACCGATCAAGTACCGAATGCACGACACCTCCGAGTTCTGCACATGTTCAACTCGATGACGTACCTCGAACTCCGATCCAGCCGAGCTTTGAGGGAGGGTTCCGTCAGCACGACGGCGTGGTGACGATGATGATGTTCTACCGACGCAGGGCTTCGCCTAAGCACCGCTACGATATTATCGAGGTGGACTATGGTGGAGAGGGGCACCGCACACGGATAAAAGATCAAAGAGATCAATTGTTGTGTCTATGGGGTGCCCCTCTCCTCCGTATATAAGGGGGGGGGGAGAGGGCCGGCCAAGGGGAGGAGGCGCGCCCAAGGGGGGAGTCCTACTCCCACCGGGAGTAGGACTCCTCCATTTCCTATTTGGAGAGGGAGGGGAAAGGAAGAGGAAGGAGGGAGGAAGGAAAGGGGGGGCGCCCCCTCCCTTGCTCCTTTCCCCTCCTTTCCACTAAAGCCCATTGAGGCCCATATACCTCCCGGAGGGTTCCGATAACCTCCCGGAGCTCCAGTATTATCCCGATCTCACACGGAACCATTCCGGTATCCAAATATAGTCGTCCAATATATCGATCTTTATGTGTTGACCATTTCGAGACTCCTCATCATGTCCGTGATCACATCCGGGACTCCGAACAACCTTTGGTACATCAACACTCATAAACTCATAATATAACCGTCATCGAACTTTAAGCGTGCGGACCCTACGGGTTTGAGAACTATGTACACATGACCGAGACACGTCTCTGGTCAATAACCAATAGCGGAACCTGGATGCTCATATTGGCTCCCACATATTCTACGAAGATCTTTATCGGTCAAACCGCATAACAACATACATTGTTCCCTTTGTCATCGGTATGTTACTTGCCCGAGATTCGATCGTCGGTATCTCAATACCTAGTTCAATCTCGTTACCGGCAAGTTTATTTACTCGTTCCGTAATACATCATCCCACAACTACCTCATTAGTTGCAATGCTTGCAAGGCTTATAGTGAAGTGCATTACCGAGTGGGCCCAGAGATACATCTCCGACAATCGGAGTGACAAATCCTAATCTCGAAATACGCCAACCCAACAAGTACCTTCGGAGACACCTGTAGAGCACCTTTATAATCACCCAGTTACGTTGTGACGTTTGGTAGCACACAAAGTGTTCCTCCGGTAAACGGGAGTTGCATAATCTCGTAGTCATAGGAACATGTATAAGTCATGAAGAAAGCAATAGCAGAATACTAAACGATCGAGTGCTAAGCTAACGGAATGGGTCAAGTCAATCACATCATTCTCCTAATGATGTGATCCCGTTAATCAAATGACAAATCATGTCAATGGCTAGGAAACATAACCATCTTTGATCAACGAGCCAGTCAAGTAGAGGCATACTAGTGACACTCTTTGTCTATGTATTCACACAAGTATTATGTTTCCGGTTAATACAATTCTAGCATGAATAATAAACATTTATCATGATATAAGGAAATAGATAATAACTTTATTATTGCCTCTAGGGCATATTTCCTTCAGTCTCCCACTTGCACTAGAGTCAATAATCTAGATTACACAGTAATGATTCTAACACCCATGGAGTCTTGGTGCTGATCATGTTTTGCTCGTGGAAGAGGCTTAGTCAACGGGTCTGCAACATTCAGATCCGTATGTATCTTGCAAATTTCTATGTCTCCCACCTGGACTTGATCCCGGACGGAGTTGAAGCGTCTCTTGATGTGCTTGGTTCTCTTGTGAAATCTGGATTCCTTTGCCAAGGCAATTGCACCAGTATTGTCACAAAAGATTTTCATTGGACCCGATGCACTAGGTATGACACCTAGATCGGATATGAACTCCTTCATCCAGACTCCTTCATTTTCTGCTTCCGAAGTAGCTATGTACTCCGCTTCACACGTAGATCCCGCCACAACGCTTTGTTTAGAACTGCACCAACTGACAGCTCCATCGTTCAATGTAAACACGTATCCCGTTTGCGATTTAGAATCGTCCGGACCAGTGTCAAAGCTTGCATCGACGTAACCATTTACGACTAGCTCTTTGTCACCTTCATAAACGAGAAACATATCCTTAGTCCTTTTCAGGTATTTCAGGATGTTCTTGACCGCTGTCTAGTGATCCACTCCTGGATTACTTTGGTAGCTCCCTGCTAAACTTATAGCAAGGCACACATCAGGTCTGGTACACAGCATTGCATACATGATAGATCCTATGGCCGAAGCATAGGGAACATCTTTCATCTTCTCTCTATCTTCTGTAGTGGTCGGGCATTGAGTCTTACTCAACTTCACACCTTGTAACACAGGCAAGAACCCTTTCTTTGCTTGATCCATTTTGAACTTCTTCAAAACTTTGTCAAGGTATGTGCTTTGTGAAAGTCCAATTAAGCGTCTTGATCTATCTCTATAGATCTTGATGCCCAATATATAAGCAGCTTCACCGAGGTCCTTCACTGAAAAACTGTTATTCAAGTATCCCTTTATGCTATCAGAAATTCTATATCATTTCCAGTCAGCAATATGTCATCCACATATAATATCAGAAATGCTACAGAGCTCCCACTCACTTTCTTGTAAATACAGGCTTCTCCAAAAGTCTGTATAAAACCATATGCTTTGATCACACTATCAAAGCGTTTATTCCAACTCCGAGAGGCTTGCACCAGTCCATAAATGGATCACTGGAGCTTGCACACTTTGTTAGCTCCCTTTGGATCGACAAAACCTTCCGGTTGCATCATATACAACTCTTCTTCCAGAAATCCATTCAGGAATGCAGTTTTGACATCCATTTGCCAAATTTCATAATGATAAAATGCGGCAATTGCTCACATGATTCGGACGGATTTAAGCATCGATACGGGTGAGAAAGTCTCATCGTAGTCAATCCCTTGAACTTGCGAAAACCTTTTGCAACAAGTTGAGCTTTATAGACAGTAACATTACCGTCAGCGTCAGTCTTCTTCTTGAAGATCCATTTATTCTCAATAGCTTGCTGATCATCGGGCAAGTCAACCAAAGTCCTACTTTGTTCTCATACATGGATCCCATCTCAGATTTCATAGCCTCAAGCCATTTTGCGGAATCTGGGCTCACCATCGCTTCTTCATAGTTCGTAGTTTCGTCATGGTCTAGTAACATAACCTCCAGAACAGGATTACCGTACCACTCTGGTGCGGATCTTACTCTGGTTGATCTACGAGGTTCAGTAACAACTTGATCTGAAGTTTCATGATCCTCATCATTAACTTCCTCACTAATTGGCGTAGGTGTCACAGGAACCGGTTTCTGTGATGAACTACTTTCCAATAAAGGAGCAGGTATAGTTGCCTCATCAAGTTCTACTTTCCTCACACTCACTTCTTTCGAGAGAAACTCCTTCTCTAGAAAGGATCCAAATTTAGCAACAAAAGTCTTGCCTTCAGATCTGTGATAGAAAGTGTACCCAACAGTTTCCTTTGGGTATCCTATGAAGACACATTTCTCCGATTTGGGTTCGAGCTTATCAGGTTGAAGCTTTTTCACATAAGTATCGCAGCCCCAAACTTTAAGAAACGACAACTTTGGTTTCTTGCCAAACCACAGTTCATAAGGTGTCGTCTCAACGGATTTCGATGGTGCCCTATTTAACGTGAATGCAACCGTCTCTAAAGAATAACCCCAAAATGATAGCGGTAAATCAGTAAGAGACATCATAGATCGCACCATATCTAGTAAAGTACGAGTACAACGTTCGGACACACCATTACGCTGTGGTGTTCCGGGTGGCGTGAGTTGCGAAACTATTCCGCATTGTTTCAAATGAAGACCAAACTCGTAACTCAAATATTCTCCTCCATGATCAGATCGTAGAAACTTTATTTTCTTGTTACGATGATTTTCAACTTCACTCTGAAATTCTTTGAACTTTTCAAATGTTTCAGACTTATGTTTCATTAAGTAGATATACCCATATCTGCTTAAATCATCCGTGAAGGTGAGAAAATAACAATACCCGCCGCGAGCCTCAACATTCATCAGACCACATACATATGTATGTATGATTTCCAACAAATCTGTTGCTCGATCCATAGTTCCGGAGAACGGCGTTTTAGTCATCTTGCCCATGAGGCACGGTTCGCAAGTACCAAGTGATTCATAATCAAGTGGTTCCAAAAGTCCATCAGTATGGAGTTTCTTCATGCGCTTTACACCAATATGACCTAAACTGCAGTGCCACAAATAAGTTGCACTATCATTATCAACTCTACATCTTTTGGCTTCAATATTATGAATATGTGTATCACTACTATCGAGATTCAACAAAAATAGA
Organism: Triticum aestivum; assembly: GCF_018294505.1. Classification (NCBI taxonomy): domain Eukaryota; kingdom Viridiplantae; phylum Streptophyta; class Magnoliopsida; order Poales; family Poaceae; genus Triticum; species Triticum aestivum. The sequence goes on along the minus strand of NC_057808.1, from coordinate 556,246,813 downwards.
CCACTCTTCAAGGGTGCATGACCATAAAAGATATTCCTCATATAAATAGAACAACCATTATTCTCTGATTTAAATGAATAACTGTCTCGCATCAAACAAGATCCAGATATAATGTTCATGCTCAACGCTGGCACCAAATAACAATTATTCAGGTTTAAAACTAATCCCGAAAGTAGATGTAGAGGTAGCGTGCCGACCGCGATCACATCGACTTTGGAACTTCCCACGCGCATCGTCACCTCGTCCTTAGCCAATCTTCGCTTAATCCGTAGTTCCTGTTTCGATTTGCAAATATTAGCAACATAACCAATATCAAATACCCAGGTCCTACCGCGAGCATTAGTAAGGTACACATCAATAACATGTATATCACATATACCTTTGTTCACCTTGCCATCCTTCTTATCTGCCAAATACTTGGGGCAGTTCCGCTTCTAGTGACCAGTCTGTTTGCAGTAGAAGCACTCAGTCTCAGGCTTAGGTCCAGACTTGGGTTTCTTCTCCTGAGCAGCAACTTGTTTGATGTTCTTCTTGAAGTTCACCTTCTTCTTCCCTTTGCCCTTTTTCTTGAAACTGGTGGTCTTGTTAACCATCAACACTTGATGCTCCTTCTTGATTTCTACCTCCGCAGCTTTTAGCATTGCGAAGAGCTCGGGAATCGTCTTATCCATCCCTTGCATGTTATAGTTCATCACGAAGCTCTTGTAGCTTGGTGGCAGTGATTGAATTCTGTCAATGACGCGATCATCCGGAAGATTAACTCCCACTTGAATCAAGTGATTGTTATACCCAGAAATTCTGAGTATATGCTCACTGACAAAACTATTCTCCTCCATCTTACAGCTGTAGAACTTATTGGAGACTTCATATCTCTCAATCCGGGCATTTGCCTGAAATATTAACTTCAACTCCTGGAACATCTCATATGCTCCATGACGTTTAAAACGTCGTTGAAGTCCTGGTTCTAAGCCGTAAAGCATGGCACACTGAACTATCGAGTAGTCATCAGCTTTGCTCTGCCAGATGTTCATAACATGTGCTGTTGCTCCTGCAGCAGGTCTGGTACCTAGCGGTGCTTCCAGGATGTAATTCTTCTGTGCAGCAACGAGGATAATCCTCAAGTTACGGACCCAGTCCATGTAATTGCTACCATCATCTTTCAACTTTGCTTTCTCAAGGAACGCATTATAATTCAACGGAACAACAGCACGGGCCATCTATCTACAATCAACATAGACAAGCAAAATACTATCAGGTACTAAGTTCATGATAAATTTAAGTTCAATTAATCATATTACTTAAGAACTCCCACTTAGATAGACATCCCTCTAATCCTCTAAGTGATCACGTGATCCAAATCAACCAAACCATGTCCGATCATCACGTGAGATGGAGTAGTTTCAACGGTGAACATCACTATGTTGATCATATCTACTATATGATCACGCTCGACCTTTCGGTCTCAGTGTTCCGAGGCCATATCTGCATATGCTAGGCTCGTCAAGTTTAACTTGAGTATTCCGCATCTGCAACTGTTTTGCACCTGTTGTATTTGAACGTAGAGGCTATCACACCCGATCATCACATGGTGTCTCAGCACGAAGAAGTTTCGCAACGGTGCATACTCAGGGAGAACACTTATACCTTGATAATTTAGTGAGAGATCATCTTATAATGCTACCGTCAATCAAAGAAAGATAAGATGCATAAAAGATAAACATCACATGCAATCAATATAAGTGATATGATATGGCCATCATCATCTTGTGCTTGTGATCTCCATCTTTGAAGCACCGGCATGATCACCATCGTCACAGGCGCGACACCTTGATCTCCATCGTAGCATTGTTGTCGTCTCGCCAACTTATGCTTCTACGACTATCGCTACCGCTTAGTGATAATGTAAAGCATTACAGGGCGTTTGCATTGCATACAATAAAGCGACAACCATATGGCTCCTGCCAGTTGTCGATAACTCGGTTACAAAACATGATCATCTAATACAATAAAATATAGCATCATGTCTTGACCATATCACATCACAACATGCCCTGCAAAAACAAGTTAGACGTCCTCTACTTTGTTGTTGCAAGTTTTAGGTGGCTGCTATGGGCTGAGCAAGAACCGTTCTTACCTACGCATCAAAACCACAACGATAGTTTGTCAAGTTAGTGCTGTTTTAACCTTCTCAAGGACCGGGCGTAGCCACACTTGGTTCAACTAAAGTTGGAGAAACTGACACCCGCCAGCCACCTGTGTGCAAAGAACGTCGGTAGAACCAGTCTCGCGTAAGCGTACGTGTAATGTCGGTCCGGGCCGCTTCATCCAACAATACCGCCGAACCAAAGTATGACATGCTGGTAAGCAGTATGACTTATATCGCCCACAACTCACTTGTGTTCTACTCATGCATATAACATCTATGCATAAAACCTGGCTCTGATACCACTGTTGGGGAACGTAGTAATTTAAAAAAAAATCCTACGCACACGCAAGATTATGGTGATGCATAGCACGAGTGGGGAGAGTGTGTCCACGTACCCTCGTAGACCGAAAGCGGAAGCATTAGCACAACGCGGTTGATGTAGTCGTACGTCTTCACGTTGCGACCGATCAAGTACCGAACGCACGACAGCTCCGATTTCTGCACACGTTCAACTCGATGACGTCCCCCGAACTCCGATCCAGCCGAGCTTTGAGGGAGAGTTCCGTCAGCACGACGGCGTGGTGACGATAATGATGTTCTACCGATGCAGGGCTTCGCCTAAGCACCGCTACGATATTATCGAGGTGGACTATGGTGGAGAGGGGCACCGCACACGGCTAAAAGATCAAAGAGATCAATTGTTGTGTCTATGGGGTGCCCCTCTCCTCGTTATATAAAGGGGGAGGAGAGGGCCGGCCAAGGGGAGGAGGCGCGCCCAAGGGGGGAGTCCTACTCCCACCGGGAGTAGGACTCCTCCTTTTCCTATTGGAGAGGGAGAGGGAAGGAAGATGAAGGAGGGAGGAAGGAAAGGGGGCCGCCCCCCCTCCCAATTCGGATTGGGATTGGGGGGCGGGGCGCCCCCTCCCTTGCTCCTTTCCCCTCCTTTCCACTAAAGCCCATTAAGGCCCATATACCTCCCGGGGGGTTCCGATAACCTCCCGGAGCTCCGGTATTATCCCGATCTCACCCGGAGCCATTCCGGTATCCAAATATAGTCGTCCAATATATCAATCTTTATGTCTCAACCATTTCGAGACTCCTCGTCATGTTCGTGATCACATCCGGGACGCCGAACAACCTTCGGTACATCAAAACTCATGAACTCATAATGTAACCGTCATCGAACTTTAAGCGTGCGGACCCTATGGGTTAGAGAACTATGTAGACATGACCGAGACACGTCTCCGGTCAATAACCAACAACGGAACCTGGATGCTCATATTGGCTCCCACATATTCTACGAAGATCTTTATCGATCAAACCGCATAACAACATACGTTGTTCCCTTTGTCATCGGTATGTTACTTGCCCGAGATTCGATCGTCGGTATCTCAATAACTAGTTCAATCTCGTTACCGGTAAGTCTCTTTACTCGTTCCGTAATACATCATCCCGCAACTAAATCATTAGTTGCAATGCTTGCAAGGTTTATAGTGATGTGCATTACCGAGTGGGCCCAGAGATACCTCTCCGACAATCGGAGTGACAAATCCTAATCTCGAAATACGCCAACCCAACAAGTACCTTCGGAGACACCTGTAGAGCACATTTATAATCACCCAGTTACGTTGTGACGTTTGGTAGCACACAAAGTGTTCCTCCGAAAAACGGGAGTTGCATAATCTCATAGTAATAGGAACATGTATAAGTCATGAAGAAAGCAATAGCAGAATACTAAACGATCGAGTGCTAAGCTAACGGAATGGGTCAAGTCAATCACATCATTCTCCTAATGATGTGATCCCGTTAATCAAATGACAACTCATGTCAATGGCTAGGAAACATAACCATCTTTGATCAACGAGCTAGTCAAGTAGAGGCATACTAGTGACACTCTGTTTGTCTATGTATTCACACAAGTATTATGTTTCCGGTTAATACAATTCTAGCATGAATAATAAACATTTATCATCATATAAGGAAATAAATAATAACTTTATTATTGCCTCTAGGGCATATTTCCTTCGGTGCCGGATTTGGAGGAGGAGGAGTGGCCTGACGCATTGTTGGACTTGGAGGAGCGGGAGTCTGCTGACGCGGTGGCGGACTTCGAGGAGGAGTCGGCTGACGCGGTGTCGGTGGCCTTGGAAAGATGATGCAATCCTTTCTCCATAGGATGATACGATGTTTGGCCTCTCCCAGTGTGTTCTCCTCATCACCTCTAGGAATGTCAAGCTCTAGCCCCGAATATTGTTCCACCACCTCATCAACCACGACATGAGCATAGCCGGCTGGAATCGGGTTGCAATGGAAGGTTGCATCGGAGGAATTTGTATGAGCAATGGCATCCACCACCTTCATGGATATGTTCTTCATTTTGAAGTGTAGCTCACAGTTAGTGCTCTCCATGATGTCATGCACAGGGTATCTATCCAACACTGCGTCGCCCGGGGCGGAACCAACGCTGCTTCTCGGCATGGATGGGCGGTGCTATCCAATGTTGGATCATCCGCTAGCTGCTGCCGCTGCTGAGACCCCCTTTCCTGGCTAAGTGGGTCGATCTGCTGCTGCTGCCGCTGGAATTTGAGTGCCAAGTCCACGTGCGCTGATTCTTGGCCTTGAAGGCGTTCTGCTTCCTGCTTCCTCTGCTCCTCCTCCAGCTTCCTCTTCTTCGCCTCCTCCATCTTCCTTCTTGCACGGCTTCTGTAGTCGGCGTTCCAGTCCAAAAAGCCCTCATACCACGGAACAACGCTGTTGCCTCGTGTTCTTCCTGGGTGTTTAGGATTTCCCAGGGCGCGCGTCAGCTCGTCGTTCTCTCTGTTGGGCGTGAACACCCCCTTTCGAGCATCTTCTATTGCTTCAAGTAACTTATCTTCGGCTCCTTTTATACTTGCCTTCTTCGAAACCAGGTCTGTCTTCGGGTCCAATGCCCCCCATGCGCATAGAACCAAGTTCTGCACCTGGGGGGCCAGCTCCTAGTAGCTGGAGTGACCTCTGCATCCAGCATCTCTTGCTCAGACTTATCCCACTTAGGCATTGCCACTGCATAGCCACCTGGCCCCGGCCTATGGAACTGCTCCTTTTTTGCGGCATTGGCCTTGTTTTTTCTCGACCGTTCCTTAGATAATTCTGATTCCTTGAATTTCATGAAAGCGGGCTAGTGTTCTCTTTACTTCTCCAGTGTTCCCTTGAATTCTGGAGTCTTCTTTCCTCCTTTGACGTAGTCTCTTCATACAGTTTTCTTGTGGGTGTTGAATGCAATTGCCATCTTCCTAAGAGCAGCGTCCTTGACTTTCTGCACATCTGCATCTGTGAAATAATCAGGGGTAGGGTGAAATGTTCCATTTGTTTTTCCCAAATCAGAGATGTTGCTCTGTCGTCGACAAAAGTAAGATCTGGACGTTTCTTTGCTGGCTCTCTCCATTCTTGAATGGAGATCGGGAGTTGGTCCTTCACAAGAACTCCGCACTGACAAATGAACTTGTTCGAAATGTTCGTAGGCGTGACTGGTTTGCCATTAGCTTTGATGGCATCGATGTTGTACTTTACACCCTCCTTCAACGTTTTGCCCGGGCCACGCTTTGTCCTGCTGCCTGTAGAAGCAGATTTGCTCGATCCGGAGGGCTGAAAGAAGAAAGATCGATTCGTTAATATAGCTTCAAATAATAAAAAACATGTGATGATAACCAGATGCCTGCTTATATAAATATACCTCGCCGGTCTCTGTTATTTCAAGATCAACATTGTCGGCATCATCATAATCATAATCATAGTTCATGACTTCATCAATTCGGTCGTCGAGATCGAATATCATATCATCACCCTCCCCGGTATTGTTCAGATATTGGGAGCCGTCATCTTCATTCTGATCATCTGGCCCGCGAGGGCTGCGTATGATCTCGAACAGGGCCTCTTCTCCCTCTCTGCCAGTATTGTCCGCCATAGCTTTTATTTAACTAATCCAGAAGAAATATAAAACAATTTAGTATTCAAATTACAATGCATGGATGCAATCAATAAGGAAAAACTGAATCATAGTACATAATATGCATCATCTCGAATAATATATAATCTCGATTACATCGTCTCGAATAATATATAATCTCGAATACATCGTCTCTAATAATATATATATTGTCGAATACATCGTCTCGAATATTATATATCGAATACATCACTAGCTAGCTAGCTAATAAAGATCGAATACTACAGAAGAATCTAGGCCACTCATGGTTCGTGAGGCGCGGGCGGTGGACACCCAAAGAGAAGGAACCATCACAGGATCATATCTCCGGTCATCTGCCCAAAGAACCTGCCAGGTATTGGAGAACCTAACGTCCATAGCAGCCATGTAGCGACGGACGTGCTCGTCCTCCTCCCTGACACGGCGATGCACCACCTCCGGCGGGGCCGGCTCCCTCTACACCGAATGTGGCCCACGCGAACGCCACCAAAGGTGATTAGGGTCGATGACGGGACCCGGGGCCGGGTTCCTCACCAAGCGGCGCACCCCTGAAGGTAGCACCTCCCAGTGCCAGCCCGGCGGAGCCCAGTCCCGGACATGGGTCTCGTCGCGAACGGGTCGACGGCGAGGATGCGTGCCGGGCATCGTCGAAAACAAAAACAATATACAAATGTAACTTTTTTAAATTATTGGATTGTGATATCTTATATACAATTCTAAATTTCTATAACTAAAATTATAAGAAACTAAAACTAACATCGATCATCGTCTAACAGTTTGAAATTAATCTAATTCATCTAGCTAAAACTAACATTTCTAAAATTGCTAACATTTCTGAAATTTCTATCATTTCTATATACTAAAATTTATAACATTTGTATAAAAAACAGAAAAAACCTTTGACATTATATTATAACTAACATTTCTATATATACTATTTGACATTAATCTAATATAATTAATTAACTCATCTAAAACTTTGTATGAAAAACAGAAAAAACGAAAAACTAAAAACAGAAAAAGTGTGTGTGTGTGTGTGCGCGGGTGTAGTGTGTGTGTGTGTGTGTGTGTGTGCGTGCGCGTGTAGTGTGTGTGTGTGCGCGCGCGGCCGACGCTGGTGGCGATGTGCGGTGGAGGGAGGAGATCGAGGCCGGGGGAGGGGCTCACAACGTGCGCGGGCGAGGTCGAGGTGACGGCGACGGCGAGGTCCAGGCGACGGCGACGGCGAGGCGAGGTCGATCCAAGGCGACGGCGACGACGAGGCGAGGGGACGGCGACGGGGACGGCGACATACGGCGCGGGACGGGGCAGCGGCGCGACGGGGACGGCGCGATGGGGGCGGCGACGGTGCGGCACGATGGGGCGGCAGTAGAGAGAAGTGGTAGATGAAAAACTGAAATATTTCGAAGTGTTTCTTATATAGGATTGACCAAACGGCGGGAAGCGCACGCCCTTTAGTACCGGGTGGTGGCTCCAACCGGTACTAAAGACCCACCCTTTAGTACCGGTTGGAGCCACCAGCCGGTACTAAAGGGGTTGAGCTGCCAGGCGAGGGGCGCAAAGTTTAGTCCTACCTCGCCTAGCGAAGGGCAGCCGCACTCGTTTATAAACCCAGCCGCGGCTGCTCCTTCGAGCTCCTCTCCAAAGCAGGCCTTCTGGGCCTACCTGTTCTGTTCTTCCCTGTGGGCCTACTGGGCCTTGCAGGCCTGCATCCTGGCCCAATAGCAGGTTGGGTTTCTAGTCGTATGTAGACCGCTGTGGCCGAGTAGGCGGGCTTTTTTTATTTTCTTTTTTGCTTTATTTATTTTCTTTTATTTATTTATTTTCTTTTATTTATTTCAGAGTTGTTTTTTGCTGTATTTAGAGTTTCTTTGTGAATATTTTTTCTTTAGGTACAAAAAATTACGAACTTTCTGTTAGTGCCGGTAGTTTTCAAATTTGAATAGTTTAAATTTTGAATTATTTGAAATTTGTGTGAATCACTAGTTTGTGAATAACTTAACTTTAAAAATAGATTTTCCAGTGATTCTTTTTTTTCTTATGTTTAATATTAGTGTGTTTTATCATTATATTCAATTTGGTAATGCTTAGGTTATTTAAAAAATGAAATGTCTTTGTAACAGATGAGTTTTCGTCCGAAACCCTGATACTTCGAAAGAGGTTGTCCATTTTGTACACGAAGTGCATCCAGTTTTTGCCGTAACCCTCTCTACTTTTTTGCACCTGCTATGTGGGTGAAATTATGATACCATGCCAACTTTCAACCTTTTTGGAGTTCATTTGAAGTGTTTTTCAATTTCAGGGTCATTTAGCTGAAAAAATCAGTAAATGCATGGAAGAATTTGTTTGCACATCAAATTTCTTCGCGTTTCAAATGCCAAAACACATAACTACCCAAACTATTACAGAGATTCCCTCCTGGGTGTGAAACACAGAAGAAAGTGATGATAGTGAAGCCGATCACATCCCAGATCTTTGGGTGTGAAACTTTTTCTTCGCGTGTGTCCCTTTGCGCCGTAACCATGGAAAATCTTCATCATTTAACTGGATGCTCGGGTCAATATTCACTGTGAATGGAGCAATTTCATCAAACTTTTCATAATCTTCTGATATGTCTGTCTTGTCATCCACTCGCACGATGTTTCTCTTCCCAAAAAGAACTATGTGGCGCTTTGACTCATCGTATGATGCATTCGCTTCCTTATGTTTTCTTTTTCTCGGCTTGGTAGACATGTCCTTCACAAGAAATCCTGTGCCACATCATTGGCTAGAACGAATGGTTCGTTTGCATACGCAAGATTGTTGAGATCCACTATTGTCATTCCGTACCGCGGGACTTCCGTTACCCCGCCTCGTGTCATATTGACCCATTTGCACCGAAACAAAGGGAGCTTCAAACCACGTCCATAGTCAAGTTCCCATATGTCCTCTATGTAACCATAATATGTTTCCTTTCCCGTCTTGGTTGGTGCATCAAAGCGGACACCACTGTTTTGGTTGGTGCTCTTCTTATCTTGGGCGATCGTGTAAAATGTATTCCCATTTATCTCGTTCCCTTTGAAAGTCATTATATTCGTAGATGGTAACTGGAACAACAAGTACATGTCATCTTCAATAGCGGCGTCATGCATGGCACGTGTCTGCAACTAGCCGGCGAAAGTCGCTGTTTGTTCATGTGTAATCCAGTCATCAGACCGCTCCGGGTGTTTGGAGCGTAGAAAATTCTTGTGTTCGTCCATATACAGAGCCACCAAGGCAGAATTCTGTAGAACTGTGTAGTGTGCTTGAGTGAGAGAATGTCTGTCCATACATATTATTTGATTCCATCCTAGCGTGCCTTTTCCATCCAGTCTGCCCTTATGCCACGATTCAGGAACACCAATCGGCTTAAGGTCAGGAATAAAGTCAATACAAAACTCAATGACCTCCTCATTTTCATGGCCCTTGGAGATGCTTCCTTATGACCTAGCACGGTTATGAACATATTTGTTTAAGACTCCCATGAACCTCTCAAAGGGGAACATATTGTGTAGAAATACAGGACCCAAAACGTTAATCTCTTCGGATAGGTGAACTAGGACGTGTGTCATGATGTTGAGGAAGGATGTTGAAGACGTTGCACCAAATCATTCTCTAACCTTGGTATGATTTCTGGATCGATTACCTTCTGAGAGATTGCATTGAGGAATGCACATAGCTTCACAATGGATAATCGAACGTTTTCCAGTAGAAGCCCCCTCAATGCAACAGGAAGTAGTTGCATCATAATCACGTGGCTGTCATGAGACTTTAGGTTCTGGAACTTTTTCTCTGCCATATTTATTATTCCCTTTATATTCGATGAGAAGCCAGACGGTACCTTAATACTGAGCAGGCATTCAAAGAAGATTTCCTTCTCTTCTTTGGTAAGAGCGTAGCTGGCATGACCCTGATGTATGCCGTCTTTTCCGTGCATACGTTGCTGGTCCTCCCATGCCTCTGGTGTATCTTTTGTCTTCCCATACACGCCCAAGAAGCCAAGCAGGGTCACGCAAAGATTCTTCGTCACGTGCATCACGTCGATTGCGGAGCGGACCTCTAGGTCTTTCCAATAGGGCAGGTCCCAAAATATAGATTTCTTCTTCCACATGGGTGCGCGTCCGTCAGCGTCATTCGGAACAGGTTGTCCGCCAGGACCCTTTCCAAAGACTACCTTCAAATCCTTGACCATATCATGTACATCAGCACCAGTACGGTGGCGAGGCTTCGTCCGGTGATGCGCCTCACCTTTGAAATGCTTGCCTTTCTTTCTTACGGGATGCCTGCTCAGAAGAAATCGACGATGTCCCAGGTACACATTCTTCCTACAATTATCCAAATATATACTGTCGGTATCATCCAAACAGTGATTGCATGCGCGGTATCCCTTGTTTGTCTGTCCTGAAAGGTTACTGAGAGCAGGCCAATCATTGATGGTCACGAACAACAACGCCTTTAGGTCAAATTCTTCCTGTCCGTGCTCATCCCACGCACGTACACCTGTTCCATTCCACAGCTGTAAGAGTTCTTCATCTAATGGCCTTAGGTACACATCAATGTCGTTGCCGGGTTGCTTAGGGCCTTGGATGAGCACTGGCATCATAATGAACTTCCGCTTCATGCACAACCAAGGAGGAAGGTTATACAAACATAGAGTCACAGGCCAGGTGCTATAGTTGCTGCTCTGCTCCCCAAAAGGATTAATGCCATCTGCGCTTAGACCACACCATGCGTTCCTTGTGTCACCTGGAAACTCCTCCCTGTACTTTCTCTCGATTTTTCTCCACTGCAACCTGTCAACGGGTACTCTCAACTTTCCGTCTTTCTTACGGTCTTCTCTGTGCCATCACATCGCCTTGGCATGATCTTTGTTTTGGAACAAACGTTTCAACCGTGGTATTATAGGAGAACACCACATCACCTTGGCAGGAATCTTCTTCCTGGGGCGCTCACCCTCAACATCACCATGGTCATCGCGGCTGATCTTATAGCGCAATGCACCGCATAACGGGCAAGCGTTCAAATCCTCGTACTCACCGCGGTAGAGGATGCAGTCATTAGGGCATGCATGTATCTTCTGCACCTCTAACCCTAGAGGGCAGACAACCTTCTTTGCTTCGTACGTACTCTCGGGTAATTCGTTGTCCTTTGGAAGCATATTCTTTATCATTACCAGCAACTTTCCAAATCCCTTGTCAGATACACCATTCTTTGCCTTCCATTGCAGCAATTCCAGTGTGGTGCCCAACTTTTTCTTGTCAGCTTCGCAATTCGGGTACAACAATTTCTTGTGATCCTGTAACATGCGCTGCAACTTCTTCTTCAAATCACTTGCGCAGTTTATCTTTGCATCGGCAATGGCCCGACCTATATCATCAGCGGGCTCATCTGATGCCTCTTCTTTAGCTTCGTTCCGCATTGCCGGCTCAGCTTCTTCCCCCATTGTTGTATCATCGTATTCAGGGAACCCATGGCCAGGATAGCTGTCTTCGTCCTCTTCTTCTTCTTCATTGTGTTCCATCATAACGCCTCTTTCTTCGTGCTTGGTCCAAACATTATAGTGGGGCATGAAACCGGACTCAAACAGGTGGACGTGAATGGTTCTTGACTTAGAGTAATTGTGATCATTCTTACAGCCAACACATGGACAAGGCATAAAACCATCCGCCCGCTTGTTTGCCTCAGCCGCAAGCACAGAAGTTTGCACGCCATTAATGAACTCGGGAGAGCATCGGTCATCGTACATCCATTGTCGGCTCATATTCATTACACAACACCGACAAGACCAAATTAATACAAGTTCATACATAAAGTTCATACAACACTTAAATGCAACAAACAAATAACTCTCTAGCTAAAGCATTTAAATGCAACAACAAATGCGATCAAGATCGCAACTAAGGTAACAATTGATCCAACAACATAATGATACCAAGCCTCACTATCAATGGCATATTTTCAAATCTTTGTAATCTTCAAGCGCATTTTATCCATCTTGATCTTGTGATCATCGACGACATCGGCAACATGCAACTCCAATTCCATCTGCTCCCCCTCAATTCTTTTCAATTTTTCTTTCAAATACTCGTTTTCTCTTTCAACTAAATTTAACCTCTCGACAATAGGGTCGGTTGGAATTTCCGGTTCACATACCTCCTAGATAAAAATTTCTATGTCAACTTGATGGGCATAATTTGTCATAAACACGAAATGCAACAAATAGTTTTTAAAAGAGAATATATCACATCCGAATCATAACAAGGACGAGGGCCGACGGGGACGGATATCAAAACCATGGCACTATGTATAACAAACAACGTACGGGTAAGATAATTATACGAGTAACTATATATCCAAATCACACAAACATCAATTTTATATATAAAAAATTCATGAACAAGAGGCTCACCACAAGGTGGTGCCGGCGACGGATGGTGTGTGCGATCAACATTGGTTACGATGGAGATTTAGAAGCCACTAAGTAAACCACACCTACAGATGCAAACTAAGTGTTATTTTGACCTCAAATTGCATATAAATTAAATACTACCACATATAATTCCTCCCAAATTACTAAAACCCACAAATTAATCACTACATATACCATTGCAAGAGCTAATCTAGCAATGAGAGATGAAAGGACAAAGTTGCTAACCTTTGTGATCATTTGAATGGATGGGGGCATTCAAATCTTGACAAAATTTGGACAAAATTTGTGATGAGCTCGAGAGGAAGGGAAGAATAGAGGAGAGGGGAAAGGGGGAAGAAGCGAGCTCGGGTGGACGAAGGGTTTATATAGGACGACCTTTAGTACCGGTTCGTACCACGAACCGGTGCTAAAGTTGCTGGAGGGGGCCCAGACTGACAACATCCCGCCACCACTCTCTTTAGTACCGGTTCGTGGCACGAACCGGTAATAAAAGTTTGGCATGAACCGGTACTAATGAGAGCGGCCCGGCTAGCCATTGGAACCGGCACTAATGGACACATTAGTGCCAACTCAAATTCAAACCGGCACTAATGAGCTGAACATTTGACCCTTTTTCTACTAGTGTTTGCTCAAAATTTTGAACACCATTTCTCTTGATTTTTCTGTACCTATATATATGAGGAAGAGGTATGGCTCTGTTCCAAGTGTTTGTTAGTTAATATTATTCATCCTTCATGGAAGAAATGAATTGCCTTTCGGGCGGGCTGTTTTTCTGCATTCACCTATCTCTCGTATTTGGATCTTATAATACTGCATTCACCCTGTTTCTGTAAGATATCATATCCATTATAGCATAGAGGATAGAGCTGCTAGGGCATTTACAATGGTTGAGTATGCTGACGGGCACGATGCTCGACATGGATTTACTGAACCCAAGCTCACTTGGATAGTTCAAAAAATCTGAGAACTGTGAAGTTTCAAAATGTTCTAAAAAGAGTCACTCATGTGCATAGGGTAGTATAGCATTTACATGCAAATTTTCATGATAAAATGTGCTAATTTGTGTTTCACAACATGTATATGCATGATTTTTGTCTAGAATTTTGACTTTTGTGAGTAAGATTGGTAATTTTTTCGTGTCACCTGTAAGGGTGATCCTATATGTATCTGCAGGCAGTACCACTGAAAGAACTGAATAGTTTGCTCTCCCGGCTTTGGTCCAATCTCTAAAATCCTCTCCCATAGGAGGTTCGGATGATCAGCACAGTATGAGGACTTTTCCTGAGCTAAGATTTTCCGCTGATCAAGAGATGATGATGGCTTGTGCATGGCTTGATTATAAATCTCAATTACCTTGTGAACTTAAGTACTTAACTAGTACTACATGTCAGGTGTTGTTATTACTGCAGCAAATTAGTACATTTCTAGCAAAGTAATGTTACTGCAGTAATCTTGCGGTTGTTATTTGTTGTCATTCTTTTCCTATATAAGATTAACGATACTTGTTGCCAAGATTATGGATGCAAATTCATGTTCTTGTAGTAATATACTTATATTAAACTCTTCTCATATCAGTAGAGCTAAAACCATCTTTAATGCTTAATTTTATTTGAGAAAAAATGTTTGGCGCCATCTTTTTTGGAGACCTGTACAGTTTTCTCTCCCTTTGGTCCAGTCTCTGAATTCTCCTCCCAGAGGAGGTTCAAATGATCAGCAGAGGATGAGGGCATGTGCAGACTTGCTATTTTCTTCGGCCCAAGAGATGAGGATTGCTGCTGCACGCTGGCTCACTGTTAAATCTGACAATTAACCTTGTGAACCAAAATAGTACTACTTTCAAGGGCTGGGAGACAACAGCTGGTAGGTGTTTTGGTGGTGCTTGGTTTTTGATGCTCTTCTTGGCCTCATCTCGATCCCCTCAATTTGCCTCACCCGCGCGAGGTGGATTCAGATGACAGGGACACATCCGCAGAACAGAGGATAAACAGAGTACTAGTATGTTTTTTTCCTGCTCATGGGAGGACTGTTAGGTAGTGTGTGATTTTGCATCTTGTTTTTTTGAGGGAATGTGATTTTGCATCTTGTACGTGGATAAAAAATGTATTTCACAAGGAAAACTTTACTACGAATTTTTTTCAATAAGAAATTGTAAGTGTAAGTGCAATGCATAAAACCACCACAATTGTGTCCCAACTTACAAAAAAACACCACAATTGAAAATGTGACAAAATGTATCGAACGCTATTGTTTGACAGCGACACAAAACACCAACAAAAAAGAGCAGTTTTTAACATGGCAAAGCGTCCACATGGCAGCAGAGCTGGCGGTGAGCCGATACCGTCTCGGCCGAGATGCCGCTCGGTCGGAGGCTAGGGTTGGCTAGGTTTCGATAGGGTGGCCTCCCTCTCTCCCCTCTTGTGATTGCTCTCCTCTCTGCCATGGCGGCGAAAGAACCAGTAGGCGGAGGAGGAGAGAGCACAATAAATCCCCACGACAACGACGAGCAGAGCTGGCGGTGCGACACTGGCTCGGCCAGGACACCGCTCAGTTGGAGCCTAGGGTTGGCTAGGTTTCGATAGGGTGGCCTCCCTCTCTCCCCTCTCGTGATTCCTCTCCTCTCTCCCATGGCGGCGAAAGAATCAGTAGGCGAGGCGGAGAGAGCACAATAAATCCCCATGACAACGACGACAAGAAAGGTGGCAGAGGATCCCACAACGACGAGGAAGATAAGCATTTTCCATTCATTGATGCCACTGTGAGAGCATGAGGTGGCGGCGATGGCACTGGCCCATAGGGTGGTCCATACCCCAACGGACAGCCACTGTTGGACTACAGGAATAGGAGGCGTTGAATTAGTTACCTTCATTGTATCTGTCTCGATTTAGATATTAGTGTTAGACCAAGGATGAAGCAGCTGAAGTTGCAAAAAAGATCATTTTTACCACTTTCAAGGCGAAAAATGAAGTAAAAGAGTTCTATGAGCCGAGGAACGGGAAGATTCAGAGTGTGAGCTTGAACCTGACCGCCAATATGGTGGTGTGGTGTCCGGTTCGGCAACGATCATGATGGCTAGCGGTGCAGGGTCACCATAATGCTTTAGTTGCCAGCTCTTCCTCAGCGTGCTCCACATGTTTCTTTTGAGTCTCGCCATGTCACCGCGAAGTCGTAGCTGCCTAGAGGTACCTAGGCGGTAGCGATGATAGGTGACTGGTGGTCTTTGTGGAGGTGTTGGTTGGCGCCAACTCTGTCCACTTCTCCTATGTTTTGGTGGTCTTCTTAATCAGAGTTGTCTGGGTGCCTACATCGGTGGCTGACTATTTGGCATGGGCCGACAAGAGTTCCAGATTTTGCGGTCACGAGGACTTTGTGGGTGGAAGTCGATGACGAAGTCAGAGTCGCTGGCTCATGGGGGAGTGACGACGATGCCGCTTGGTGACAACCTCGACTTTGTGTATCTTAATGTGGGTAGGAAGGTTGGCCAGTGTTGTCTGTCACAGGCCGGGCACGCGGGCTATCAGGCCGACACGCTAAGGCCGGCCCATTTGGCCAAGTTTGTGTTCGACCCAAAGAAACCAAAGCAGGAGCGAGAACGAGATCAGGCTACTTACTCTCACTACCACTCTGACCCCACATGTCGGACACTCCCAAGCAACCAAAGATGGTCACCACCGAACTCTCATCGTTTCTTCTTCTTACCCAACTCCCAAACCCCAGCTTGTCGGCCGTTGCTCCTAATCGCCAGTCACCGGCCACCACCGCCTTGCTACACCGCAAGCCCGCACCTCCTCTCATGTCCTGATCTGATTTCCCGCATCGCATTGCAGCAGGTCGCCATTACCATCAAGCCCCCGCCGCCCCACTTCCACTCTTCGTGGCGGCGGTGCTCCACTACCAGCGTCCGCCCCATGCCTCCACCGAATAATTCGGTATTAATCAAAAGCTCAAATTTTCCCCCTCCCGACGAAACCCTAGCCTCCACCGAGACCATCCCGCTGCCGGTGCTGTTGGACGATCTTCTCAAGGAGATGTTCCTCCGCCTCCTGCGGGATGAGTCCGCGTGCCTCGTACGCGCTTCCCTTGCCAGCATGTTTTGTTGAAATATTAGGCTGGGCCTAGTGCCCATCTAACAATTTCTAAAAATCTAGGGCCCATGCGGGTTTAATTGGCACTATGTGTAGTGGGAAGTTTAGTCCGACCCTGGAAGTTGGAGAGGAGTTGTACCTCCTTATAGTGGTTTCTCTTTCACATTCTATTGGAGCTTGAGAATAGAAGAGGCCCTCGCACACTCCTCCTCCGCCGCCCGCCTCGGCAAGCCACGCCTCGTCACGACGCATCGCGTCGCGCGCCATGGGAATGAGCCGAGCCGAGCTCACACCTATGCACTTATTTTTGCCGGTTAGTAACGAAGAGTTTCTGACAACTGGGCCACGATATGAGACGTCAGATCGTGGGCTTTCACGGACTCGGACGTTGGTCCAACCCACGCCTCTCCACGCGGATGCGCCTATATATGTGTGCGACAAACATATCACATTTGCTCCACGCACACCGGCCACAGTCGTTCCTTTGCTACTGCTACCGCCAGCGACTCCATCCCGTTCACCGCGTACACGGCTGATGGGAGAGCAGGTCTCCGAAACCCCACCTCTCCGGATCATGTACGGGAGAGGGGCGATTACATTTTTGGTAAGCGACTACATGACTGCTCGCCGTTCGTCTACTTCCTCTACGTCTACGTCGCCCACGTCATCACCATGTCCACCGGCGCCGAACGTGCCGCTGCCGAGAAACTTGAAGCCACCGAGGACGCCGCTATTACCGCCACCGCCTCCGTGGCTTCTGCCTGGCCCATAGGAGGGTATAACTCGTTTATTCCACTCCTGCTTATTACTGTCTTAGCCATACTAGTATTATGCGTAGATGTATCTATTGTTAGCATAGTATGTGCTTTCGTGAACCAATATCAGCATCCTGTTAATTCTGTCAGTGTCATGCTAGTGATTTATTCATGGATTAAATTAGTCAAAAATTGTCTATATACTCAACAATCCAAAAACCTAATATGTGTACGAATTTTTCGGTTGGCGACTTTGTCGCTGCACTAAAAGCGGATAAGTTTACCGGTACGTATTTTAAGCGTTGACAAACAAAGACCACGTTAGGGCTCACGTCTATGAACGTGTTCTGGGTCGCCGGTGGGAACGATTGCTCCTGAACAGGAGATGGTGTTCAAGGAAGCCACCGTCGTATTTCTCGGAGCAGTTCTTAGCGTGGTTGGAGATAAGTTGGTCGACGCATATTTACATGTGCATGTTTCCAAGGACTTGTGAGAGGTGCTCGAATCTAAATTCGGAGCCACCGATGCTGGGAGCGAAATATATACTATAGAGCAGTTCCACGATTACAAGATTGTTGAAAACCATCCTGTACTGGAGCAGGCTCATGAGATAATATGCATCGCTAAGGAGCTTGAGCTTCTTAAGTGCGATTTATCAGGCAAGTTTGTCGCGGGCTGCATAATCGTTGAGCTCCCTAATTCCCGGAGGAGCTTTGCTACCACTCTGAAACATCAGAGGCGTGAATTCTCAGTGGAGGATGTCATTGGCCATCTGAGTATTGAGCAGAACTCGAGAGCAAATGACTCGAACGGGAAAGCGGTCAAAGGAACTTCTTTCGCCAACATGGTGAACCAGAGGAACTTCAACTCCATAGTCCTAAGGGAAAGAACGGTATCCAACATAATACCAACTTTAAGAAGAAAGGTAAGAAGACCTTCAAGACGAACAAGAAGGGAGATGGCTGCTTCACTTGAGGTTCGGATGAACATTGGGCCAACAAATACCCAAACAAGTACAAGAAGTCAGGACAGGACTCCAAGGCCGTCAAAAGGATTGTGGGCAACAATGAAAATGGTGCATCTAGGTACGGTAATTTATTTACTACTTTTTAGTGTTTTAGCCCACCGATTGGTGGGTGGACACAGGTGCAGGTGTTCATGTGTGTGCTGACATTTCATTGTTTTCTTCTTAACAAGTCACAGGCCACGGGTCTGTATTGATGGAGAATGGTGCAAGTTCTTTTATTCATGGTGTTGGCACGGTCGATCTGAAGTTTACTTCAGGAAGGATTGTGCAGCTGAAGAACGTGCAACATGTCCCCGCCATCAAGAAGAACCTCGTTAGTGGGTCCATTCTATGTAGAGAAGGGTTTAAGTTGGTATTCAGTCTAATAAATTAGTTGTTACTAAATATGGACTATTTGTTGGAAAATGTTATGAGAGCGGAGGGATGTTCTGCCTTTCCCTCACATATTTTTGTAATAAAGTCGTGAACCATATTCATTCGAGTGTTAATGAATCTGAAGTTTGGCATTCATGTCTTTGTCACATAGTTTCGTTGTTATGACACGGCTAGCTAAGTTGGATTTAATTCCGAGTTTCAGTTTACCAAAGGTTCTAAGTGCCTTTCATGTGTGCAAGCTAAGCAACCTCGCAAGCCTCACAAGGCTGTGGAGGAAAGACACTTGGCACCATTAGAACTCATACATTCTGATCTTGTTGAGATGAATGGTGTGTTGACTAAAGGTAGAAAGAAATACTTCATGACATTGATAGACGATTCCACTAGATATTGCTATGTGTATCTGCTAAATACTAAAGATGAGGCTCTACACTACTCTAAATTATATAAGGCAGAAGTTGAGAATCAAATTGAAAAGAAAATTAAACGAGTCCGGTCAGATCATGGTGGAGAGTACTTCTCGAGTGAGTCTGATTCTTTTTGTGCGGAATACGGCATTATTCATGAGAGGACGCCTCCCTATTCACCCCAGTCAAACGGGGTTGCCGAGCGGAAAAACAGTACTCTAACTGATTTGTTTAACGCCATGTTAGATACACTGAGTTTATCGAAGGCATGGTGGGGGAGGCTATATTGATGGAATGCCATGTCCTGAATAAAGTTCCGACAAAGGATAATGAGATCACTCCCTATGAGAAATGGGCGAAGAGAAGGACAACACTCTCGTACTTGCGTACTTGGGGCTGTTTAGTGAAAGTCAATGTGCCTATTCCCAAAAATCATAAGCTTGGACTGAAGACTGTGGACTGCGTTAATTTAGGATATGCTAAGAATGGAGTTGGCTATAGATTTCTAGTAGTGAAATCTAAGGTACCTGACTAGAAGGTCAGTACAATTATGGAGTCTAAGGGTGCTACATTCTTCGAGGATATTTTTCCTATGAGAGATATGCAAATCATTTCTAGACAAGAATATGAGGAGACTCCTGAGCATGCCATTCCTATGGAATATTATGAACAAACACATGATGAAAATCCTGAGGAGGATCACGAGGAAACACTTGGTAGGGGCAAGAGACAAAGGACTGCAAAGACCTTTGGTGATTATTTCTTTGTGTACCTCGTGGATGATAATCCCACTTCTATTTCAGAAGCGTATGCCTCTCTAGAAGCTGACTACTAGAAGGATGCGGTCCGTAGCGAGATTGATTCCATCATGGCTAACGGGACATGGGAGATCACTGAGCGTCACTATGGTTGCAAACCATTGGGATGTAAGTGGGTGTTCAAAAAGAAGCTTAGGCCCAATGGTACGATTGAAAAGTACAAGGCCATGCTTGTGGGCTATGACGGGAAAGAAGAGGAAGATTTCTTTGATACTTATTCACCTGTGGCCTGACTGACCATCATTCGAGTATTACTCTCGTTGGCAGCCTCACATGGTCTTCTCATCCACCAGATGGATGTTAAGATGGCTTTCCTGAATGGAGAGCTATACGAGGAAATCTACATGAAATAGCCAGATGGCTTTTTGATAGATGGTCACGAAGGAAAAGTGTGTAGGTTGTTGAAATCTTTATATGGCCTGAAACAAAAACCTAAGAAATGGCATGATAAGTTTAATACAACTCTGACTTCTGTTGGCTTCGTTGTTAAGGAAACTGAAAAATGTGTATACTATCGCCATAGTGGGGGTAAAGGAGTTATACTGTGCTTGTATGTTGATGACATACTGATATTCGGAACCAACCTCAAAGTCGTTGAGGAGGTTAAGTCATTTCTATCTCAGAACTTTGAGATGAAAGACCTTGGTGTGGCCGATGTTATCTTAAACATCAAGCTACTAAGAGATAATGAGGGCGGGATGACACTTCTGCAATCCCATTATGTTGAGAAGGTGTTGAGCCGTTGTGGATATTCAGACTGCAGACCATCTCAAACACCATATGATCCTAGTGTGTTGGTTCAGAAGTTTGAAGGCACATCTAAGGATCAACTGAGATACTCTCAAATCATTGGTTCACTCAGGTAGCTAGCGAGTGCAACGAGGCCTGACATCGCGTTTGCTATGAGAAAACTGAACCGATTTGTTTCCAATCCGGGTGACGTACATTGGCATGCTATTGAGAGAGTTATGCGCTATCTAAAAGGTACTATGAACTCTTCACTATGTCGGATACCCGTCGGTACATGAAGGGCATAGTGATGCGAATTGCATCTCTGATGCTGATGAGATGAAGGCCACAACTGGGTATATGTTTATCCTTGGAGGTGACGCTGTTTCCTGGAAGTCTTGCAAGAAAACGATCTTAACGAGATCGACAATGGAAGCAGAATTAACAGCATTAGACACATCTGGCGTCGAAGTGGGATGACTTCGAGATCTTTTGATGGACTTTGCCATTGGTTGAAAAACTGGTTCCAGCTATCCTTATGAACTGTGACAATCAAACTGTCATCACCAAGGTGAAGAGTTCAAAGGACAACATGAAGTCCAATAAACACATAAGAATGAGATTAAAGCTTTCAGAAAATTAGGAACTCTGGAGTGATAGCGTTGGAGTATTTCCAAACGGCTAAGAATCTGACAGATCCCTTTCCAAAAGGACTATCATGTGTTGTGATAGATAATGCATCGAGGGAGATGGGTATGAGACCCACAAGAGTTCCCATGGTGGTAACCCAACCTATGTGATCGGAGATCCTTTGAAGTAGGACCTGGAAAAACAAGCCAGTGGTGAACCGAGGAGAATAACTATGCTAACCCATTCCGTTGGAGATACAACACTCTCAATACTGTATGGTTATAGGATGACTATTGTCTTAATGTGCTCCAAAGCTTATGTAAGCAAGATGCTATCCTATAGAGCGATCTTTGGAGGAAAACACCTATATGCGCCCGACTGCTGGTCACAGTCTATGAAATTGGGGTGATCTCTAGTAATCTCATGATCAATAGGCCAGGAGTGTGACTTATATGCTCCACCCGAGGGGTCAGCCTTCGGCAGCCTAGTACTAGTAAGACATCTGGTGAAGCTTCTTTACGCCAAACTAACAATTCAAGGCATAGTCGATTGTTCAGTTGTGAAGGAGTGTAGCTACTTTCTCTTGGTGAAGTTCAACCTTAACAGGTCTTCACTGAAACACTAGTATATCGAACAGCAAAATTGGAAAAGAGGACAGAATGGGCCCTCGAGATCTGGTGGGGGGTTCTTAGGGTTTTTCTAGGGCCCATCTAACAATTTCTAAAAATCTCTAAGGGCCCATGTGGTTTAATTGGCACTAGGTGTAGTGGGAAGTTTAGTCCCATCCCGGAAGTTGGAGAGGAGTTGGACCTCCTTATAAGGGTTTCTCTTCCACATGCTATTAGAACTTGAGAATGGAAGAGGCCCTTGCGCACTCCTCCTCTGCCGCCCACCGCGCCACGCCGCGGGTTGCGGGAATGAGCCAAGCCGAGTTCACATCTATGCGCTTATTTTTGCTGGTTGGTAACGGAGAGTTCTTGACAGCTGGGCCACACTACTAGGAAAACCCTTACGTGTAGCGCTGGTTTTTTTTCTATTAGTAGCGTGGGCAGGCGCGCTGCTGCTACGACGCTACAGCTATTTTTTAGCAGCAGCGCTTGTTTTACCCAACTCTACTGGTACCTGAAGCTAGCTGTAGCGCTCTTCCCTCCAGTGCTACTGATAATTATCTACAGCGCGTGTAGCTAGCCAGCGCTATTGTTATTTGAGTGCTACTGGTAATCTTTACCCCCACGCCACTACTAACTTTTGTAGTTTTTTTGTGTTTTGGCTCTGTACACATTTAAACAGATCCACCATTTATACAAGAACATGCATATTCATTGAAAAGCAAGTGAGTCATCGATGAGCCAAAGTTATCAGAAGTCTCGACATGTCTCAACACTACTAGGAAAAGGGCTATAGACAATATGCACACTAATGGCGCACTAGACATGTGGTGCGCCACTCCTATATAGCAGTGGCGCACCGTGTGCTGGTGCTCCATTAGTGTGATAGACACTAATGGCGCACCACAAACATGGTGCGCCACTACTAACAAAATTTGTTTTTTGTTTTTTTTTCCAAAAATACTAATGGCGCACCGTGGCACAGTGCGCCATTACTAGTGTTAACTAGTAATGGCGCACCAGCCACCCCGTGCGCCACTAGCTCTCCACCCCACATCCATCCACCCATCCATCCATCCATCTAGAGAAAGGCACCCTGCAGCACGGCCTCTCCCTCTCCCTCTCTTGCTCGTCTCTCCCTGCTCCCTTCCCCCACCCATGAAACCCTCGCCGCCGCTGCCTATGCCGCTCGATTCCAGCGTGTTCCGGCGGCCCTTGCCGGCTCGCAGCACAGATCCGTGCTCCCCTACCACCGCTCTTCCCTTCCCTCCGACCAGATCCGCCTCTCGCGGCCCCGAGAGCTCACCCACGACCCCTCCCCATGGCTAGGGTTTCGAGGGTGGCGTCCCCTCCAACTCCGGCATGTCGCTGGCGACTCTGCTCCGCCCTCTTCAACGCCCACCGCAAGTCCCACGGGCGGCTCCGCCTCGTGGTCGGTGCTCCTGCACCCAGTGGCTGCGGGGTGGATGCACGCGGCGGGTAAACTCCGGCGAGACGGCGGTGCACTGCATCGGCTAAAGCACCCCCATGGTGAGCCCCTCTGCACTCCTCTGTTTCCCCCTTTTCCTTGTATAATGATGCTTCACATTGCTTGATATGAATGTGATTTTGGTCAATCTTCACTTCCGCCTAGCTAGCTAAAAGAAACGTGTGTTTGTTTATGTATGCTATAACAAATCCCGTACGTGTATGCTAGCTAAAAGAAGCAACCAAGCTAGTAGCTTAATTGATATACATGAAACTAGCTAGATGTGCGTCCCTAACAATGTGTTCATCAGGCCGCTCTCAGGTATCGTTTGAGTGCACCAATTAGTTCGGCCAGCCTCTATGATTTATTCTCATAGTTGCTGGAGTGCTTCTATTTGTGAAAAATTCGACGCAACAAAAAATGTTAATCAGTCCGCTCTCTCAAAGTCAAGTTTGGGTTGCTGCATATGAATGGATTTCTTTTCTCAGTTTGGGAGCTAGGTACTGGTGGAGGTGGTGTATCCATAGATAGCATACACTTGCGCATTTTTTTGAGTTCTTCTGTTGCGAATGAAAACAACCATCATGGATCTCCTCTGTTTTCAAGCAGCTTGCTTCTCCATGTATGTCTTATGCAGCATATTCATCTTGCTCCTCTTTTATTCAGTAGCAACAGAAGTTGATGAAATTTAAGTGTCGTGTTGTTCTAGAGATGCAGGGAGGGAGGGACATCCGTGGATTGGACTGCAAGGATTGGATGCAAACCAATGCACATGCGGAGGAGAGATGCAAGCCATGCCATGACCTGAAGGTCCCTGCCGTGAACCCCTTCCTCTTGATGTGTATAATCATGCTCAACATATGATTTTTTTAATCTTCAATTCAGCCTAGCTAGCTGTTGTAGTACTTGCTTGTCTCCTTCCAAATGTTGCCCCAGTCTGTTGAGTTTCTTATTGCTCCAGGTAGTACTGCTATTTTTCTGCTCTGCGATTTGACGTGCATGGTTCCAAGCTCCTAGTCTACCACTTTTGTTGCTGTGATGTCGAGCTCTGCTTTCTTTAGTATCACGATTTGCAAAATTAGTAGGAAGTAAACTTTTGTTAACTTGTTGGCTGAACCAATGGAACTACTGTTATATTTGATTGGTCGCTCAACTAGTTCTGCAATGATTGGATCGAATGATGGCATGACCCTACTATTATCATTGCAATTATCTTGGTCTTATAGATGTTATTGTTCCTCTCATATAGCACATGCTACTTTCTTTATTAGTTGGATGCTGGTTCTATTTGTTCATATGTATAAGTGCTAATGTTTCTTTGTTATCTTATAAAGGATATAGTCCTTCATTTGTATATAGCTGTAACTCTCTTATTGATCAACATATATTGATTCATCTCTTTACTGCAATTACTCTGTAGTTCATGACTTGCTCCCGTAGTGGTATAAAATTATAGTTTCTCTTTCAAGTTGGTATTGTGTTTGATATATACTAGTCTTTATCTAAATACCATGTATTGGTATTTCTTGTATGGTTTAGTACATCATCTATTGGTGGTTTAGTTGTATATTGTACATGACATAGTCCTGATGGTTGCATGTAGTGATAATTCTTTCTTTGCATTAGCTATTTCATATGTTTCACATGATTTAGATGCATGCTTATACTCCTATCTATACCAGGTGCATGTGTTGTGCTTGTGTACCTATATACATAATAGTACCCATGTGTAAGTGGGTGTATGTGTTCTGCTTACAGCAGATGTTTAGTAAATGTGCTATCAATGGCCTATTTCTTCTTGCAGGTTATGGACTATATCTTTCCTTGCCAATTCCCTCTCTCTTAAATGTGATTTGGACAGATGATACACTGGTCTTTCACTTTCTTTCTTTCTCTCCTACTCTCACTGATAAGAACAGGTGCTCCTTAATCTTGCCATGCCAATGCTGGTGTCCTGAGGTTCTCATCATTACTTAACAACAGATGCTGCACTACTTACCATGTAATTCTGGAAATATATGCTCATATCTAGTTCTGCATAAAAAAATGACAGTATTGACATGTTATAAATAGTTTGTTTGTCTTTCTGTTTATTTTGTTACATTTTGCAGGGATAAAGTGAAGAAAAAGAAGAAAAGATTAGTTTTAGGATTTTCTGTTATTTCCTTGCAATTTTCCTTTTATTGGAAACTTGTAAAGACATTGCAATATTCTTACTATAATAAAAATTATGATTCTATTTCATTTTTTGTTTTTAAATTATTTTTCCTTATAGGTTGTTTTCTGTAAATTTAGATTTTTTTTGTTTTCCAAATACATTACTAGTGGCGCATTTAAGCCCTTATTAGTGGCGCACCTTCCTTTATTACTAGTGGCACACCTATAAGGTTATTAGTGGCGCACCTGGAGGGAATACCAGTGGAGCACCGAATGATATACTAATGGCGCACTACATGGTGCACCATTAGTATCTGGTATACTAATGGCGCACCTGTGGTGTGCCATTAGTAATAAAATCTAATGGCGTGGTGCTAGTGGCGCACCTGTAGTGCGCCATTAGTACGCAAAACAGATGCGCCACTAGCAGGCCTTTTTCTAGAAGTGCAAGTATCTCATCATCATTAATCATGGTCGAACACATATATGGAAATAGCGTTACAAGTCATTACAAGTTCCCAATACATGCAACTACATGGTCACATACTCATGTTTCATCATCTATGTAGACTATGATATGACTGCATAGAAGATAGGAGCGATCACGATGATCAAAAGCGGTATTATGTAGTAGCTTTTGTAGTGGCGCTGGTTCTGAATCCCCTGTTGTGCTATGAATCTCAAGTAACTAGCTTCGGCTTCCACTCTGCTATCAAACCCTTTGTGGCTAACGCCCGAGAAGCCAGAGACTTCGGCTTGACACTCTGGCCACTCATCATACACACCCGGAACATGCCCTACATACCACGGCATACCACTTCCTCGCCATCGTTGATATATACACACAGATAAACACTATTCTGATCACGGGATTAGAATAATATTCTGATCACAACCTCAACTGCGTGAGTAACGCGCCTGAACTTCTCTCTGTACGAACTCGACCTTCGGGCTATCTTCGCAACCGTGGCTTCCCCCGCGAATTATTCCGGTTAGTCGTGTTCTATATGATGTTAGTGTAATCTAGAAACGTTTTTTTAGCAACTAAATACCCGTTTTAAATAGGAATCTCGCTCGTTGGCGGATTTTGCACTCCGGTCATGATGAACTCGCGTTTTTGTAATTTTACTGCCTGAGTTGTTCGACCTGAACTTCCCCCTGTGCTAGGTTGAACTTCCGCCAACATTGCCCAAATGGGGCTTGCTATATACCGTTGTAAAGCTATGGACACCAGTATCATGACCCAAGTTAAATTTTTGGCAAAATGTAAGCGGTTTAAAAGCCGTTTTGAAAACCGTTTTTTCTTCATACAAAAAACGTGAATCGTATTTTCGATCGTATTTCAAAACCGTTTACCGGAATGAGGCAAATAATATGGCGTTGGAAAGCTGCTGCAAAACCTCTGCTTCCAGATGTTGAAAATTTTCTCTAGTTCCCAACGGTTAAAGAGTAATTTGGGAAATCGTAAAATTTCGCAAACCGAACAGCCGAGTTCGTATTTTCGATGTTATTTCTAAACGGATAATCTAATTGAGGCAAATGATATGGTGTTGGAAAGCTTATGAAAATGCGCTACTTTTGATGTTTAAACTTTTATCTAATTTTGAACGTTTTAAAAGTAATTTAGAAAACGGTCCAAGTTGCACTGAGTTTGTATTTTCGAGCTAATTTTTTAACCGTACGTCCGAATGTAGCAAATGATATGGCGTTGGAAAGCTTGAGGAAATGCGAAACTTTTTGGTATATATTGTTTCTCCCAATTCCTTACTGGTTTAAGTCAATTTTGAAAATGGCTAAAAAAGTAGTCACTGTAATTTCTACAAACTTTATCGGAATTGGACAAATAATATACCATTGAATAGCTAAGGAGAATGTGAAACTTTTTCATGTTGATGGTTTCTCTGATTCTTAGCCATTTTCAAGTAATTTTGAAAATAATGAGATCATTCGTTCTGCCTCTATCGCGAAACAGATTCTTCGAAAATGCACCGCGTGAAGAACCTGAACTTCCCGACATGTCTACTTGAACTTCACTCTGTTTTTCACGTGCTTTTTTTTCTTGTAGCTCTCCATCCACTCAACGAAATTGAGCAAGTGATATACGGATGGAAAACTGCTATGAACACGCAACTTTCCCGTGTTGATCATTTTTTCATACACACGACAATTTTAAAAGTTTGTCATCTCAAATTCATTTAGTTTAGTAGTTGAACGTCCTGCTGTTTTCACGTTTAACTTCTGTGACGTATTTTCGTTTGTAATTTTCTCATCCATTCGTCGGTGTTACACAAATGATATTCCTTTTGTACAAACCTCCTTCACAATATTTTTTTTAACTTTCTCTGACCGAGGACTTGAACTTATAACAACAACAAAATTGGACCTTGCCTCTTAATTCATTTTTCTCATGTTAAACACGCACCATGTAGTACATGAACTTTTTCCATTTCTATAATTTGAATTTTTTATTTCCTTTTTGAAATCGAATTGCTCCCAAAGAATAACTGAACTTCTTTGTGGATTGAGAGAATTATTTCAAAACGCAAAAAAACAATTTCTTTTTTGTGGTTTCGAATATGGAAATACAAGGTGAACCTCTCTTGCCAGAATTTTTGAACTTCCCCGGACAGAGCACTTGAACTTCTGTCAACAAACCTTTTAAGCTTGTATTTTTTCTATGCTTTTATTCTCACCTGAAATGCATTCCTTGCAGTAGTTGAACTTCCCGCTATTTTCACCTTGAACTTCTGTCACCTATTTTTGTTCAACCTCTCTCACAAGAATTTTAGAACTTTCTCGGGTCGAGCACTTGAACATTTAGCAAAAAAACTTTTAGCCTTTGTTTTTTAATTCTTTTGTTAATACAAAATACACATCGTGTAGTACGTGAAGTTCTGGCATTATGAATCTGAACTTCTGAGATCATGAGTTCCGCCTTCATCGCAATAATAGAGTCTCCAAAAATGCACTGCGTGAAGAGGTTGAACTCCTGGAACATTTCTGTTTGAACTTCACTCCATTTTTCACGTGTTGTTTTTTGCCCGTAAGTCCCCAGGCACTTGCCGGATTCAAACAAATGATATACCAATGGAATGCTGTTGAAAACATGCAACTTTCCCGTGTTGATCATTTTTCATACTCGCGGCGGTTCAAATGAATTTTTTTCAATATATAAAAACATGTTTTAATTGGTATACATGGAACTTTTAAACTGTATATCGGAATGTAGCATATAATATACTGTTGGAAAGCTTACGAATAAGAGCAACTTTTTCATGTAGACAGGTGTTACAAATTCGTTGCAGCTTGAGAGCAGTTTTTAAAATGGAAAAACAACATTTTTTGCCTTTTTTTAATATGTAAATGAACGACGAACGTCTCGCACATGAATTTGAACTATTCTAGGAGGAGCACAAGAACTTCTTCCAACAAACATTTTAAGCTTTTTGTTTTCTATTGTTATATTCTTATATGAAACGCATTCCGTGTAGTAGTTGAACTTTCCTCTGTTTTCACCTTGAACTTCTGTCACATATTTTTGTTCAACCTCTCTCACAAGAATTTTTGAACTTTCTCCAGCCAAGGACTTGAACTTCTAGCAACAAATTTTTTGGACATTGCCTTTTTATTCAACCTTTTCTCATATGAAACACACACCATGTAGTACGTGAACTTCTTGTTGTTATCTATTTGAATTGCTCTCTGCTGTTTTTTGCCCTAACTCCTAACTCATCGAAGTTGAGCATGTAAATCCTAAGTTTTTATAATCTCTGAACTTCTCTGTTTTTTAATTTGAACTTCTTAGTTTTATTCTTATAAAGAAAAAATGATTTAGTTTAACTGTTTCGAACACACATGCACCATTTAGTTTAACTGTTTTTTGGAATAAGAATATTTTATACACCTTGAAAAGTTGTTGAATATGAGAAACTTTTTAACGTAGAGCATTTTTGTTTTAAATTTTTAATGGATTGAGAGAATTATTTTAATTCACATAAACAACATTTTTTGTTCGTTTTTGCACATGTAAATACATGGTGAACCTCTCTCACAAGTATTTTTGAAGTTCCCCTGGCCGAGGACTTGAACTTCTCGCAATTTTTTTTAGAGTTTTACCTTTTATTTCTTTTTTCTCATATGAAACACACACACCATGTAGCACGTGAACTTCATGCTGTTATCACTTTGAACAGCTCTCTGCTTTTTTTAGCCCCAAGTCCTAAAACACTCCTCAAAATTGGGCATGTAAATCCTAGGTTTTTTTGTCTCTGAACTTCTCTTTTTTTAGTTTGAACTTCTTAGTTTTATTCTTATAAAAGGAAAAAATGATTTTTAAGTAAACATCATAAAACCTTTTTAAAACTGAACTTCATACGTTAATTTTGCATGGAAACAAAGAAGAATTTGTGTTTGTTGTATACTTAAAAATGGAATTGCTCCAATTAATATGAAATTATTGATTTTATTTTTTCAAATGGAATTGCTCCAAAAAATTAAAATGCAGAAAATGACGCTACCCTTTATCAACTGAAAAAATCTGAATTTTTATAGACATCAAACCGCTCCATTTTTTCAATTTTTGAACCTCTTTGTGTATTTTTAGGAATGGGAAAATAGGAGTTTTGTAATGAAGGACGAACTTCTTTGTTATTTCGAACTGAACTTGGTTTATTCGTTAGTAACCGGAAAATTTTGAGTTTTTGTAATGGAGATCAATAATCAAATTATCTAGGTCGTCCTATTATGGCAGATTTTTCTGAGTTCCAGAAGTTTGCGTTTGATGCAGATTACTACAGACTGTTCTGTTTTTGACAGATTCTGTTTTCTATGTGTTGTTTGCTTATTTTGATGAATCTATGAGTAGTATCGGAGGGTATGAACCATAAAGGAGTTGGAATACAGTAGATATTACTCCAATATGAATTTAGAATGAGTTCACAACAGTACGTAACTGGTGATTTATTTTCTTATACTAACGGAGCTTACAAGTTTTCTGTTGAGTTTTGTGTTGTGATGTTTTCAAGTTTTGGGTAAAGATTCGATGGACTATGGAATAAGGAGTGGAAAGAGCCTAAGCATGGGGATGCCCAAGGCACCCCAAGGTAATATTCAAGTACAACCAAGAGCCTAAGCTTGGGAATGCCCCAGAAGGCATCCCCTCTTTCGTCTTCGTTCATCGGTAACTTTACTTCGAGCTATATTTTTATTCACCACATGATATGTGTTCTACTTGGAGCGTCATTTTATTTTATTTTGTTTTGCTTGCTGTATGAATAATATACCAAGATCCGAAATTCTTAAATGAGAGAGAGTCTTCACATAGCTACATAATTATTTAGCTAATCATTGATCTTCACTTATATCTTTTTGGAGTAGTTTGTCATTTACTCGTGTGCTTCACTTATATCCTATGAGTAAATGTTTGAATGATTTGAATGTCATAAATGTAATATTATATATGTTTCATATGCCTTTCCCATGGGGAGTAATGATTTCACATATAAGAAGTAGAGGTGGTAAATTTATTGAAGGTTAGCAAACATTGTATTGGTCACTTAAACAATTCATGAAAGAATATTGAAGGAAGAGAGATTTCACATATAAATATACTATCTTGGACATCTTCTATGATTGTGAGCCCCATTAATTATTTTCAAACCTGAGGAAATTAGTTGAAGTTGGACAAGGAAGACAACATAATGAGTTATGCTTGGGTATATTTGTATAGAAGTTATATTGTTATGGATCCTCTAACATGTGGTGCTTGCTATTTAGAATCCTTTGCTAGCCAAAATATCTGTACTAAGAGGGAATACTGCTTGTGCATCCAAATTCCTTTAACCAAGTATCTTCCATGAGTGTCCACCATGTCTACCTATATGCGGTATTTACCTGCCGTTCCAAGTAAATTTGCATGTGCCAAACTCTAAACCTTCAAATAATAATCTGTTTGTATGCCCGAATCACTCATGTAGCGACTAGGGGCTGTCAGTATTTTCCATGCTAGGTGGGTTATTCTCACTATGAGTGGACTCCGCTCATCATTCACGAGAAAATGGCTGGTAACTGGGATGCCCAGTCCTATGATCAAAAGATCAAGAACAAAATCACAAATAATTTAAACAAAACTCCCCCAGGAATGTTGATAGTTGGACGACACCCGTTGTTTCGGACAAGCAGTGGAGTGTGAATGTTGGTGGAGGGGGAGTAAAAACTTTACCTTTCTGCGTGGGAACCGCCTATAATGTATCTAGTATGGAAGATATTGGGAACTCTTGCTCGTTATGTTGACAATTAAAGCATACCTCTCAAAATTATTTTCATCTCTGTTTTTGCTTTGAGCTCTGGCACCTCTGCAAATCCCTGCTTCCCTCTGCGAAGGGCCTAGCTTTTACTTTCATGCAAGAGTCAGTAGTATTCCTTCTCATTCCAACCTACTCCTTAGTTGGCAAGCATCATGTGGTGGAGAAAGATCTAAGCATATATTGCCATTCAAATATATTTGAACATGAATTATTATTGTTGACATTACCCTTAAGGTAAAAGGTTAGGAGGCGAAACATTAAGCCCCTATATTTCTCTGTGTTCGATGAATACTATTTGTTCTAAAAATATGCTTTGAGTGGTAGCAATTATGGAAGACTAAATTATAGTTGAGTATGTGAAGTTTGCTGAATCAAAGCTCTGACATAGATTCTTCCTAAAAATAAGATGAATTGTAATTGTTTGATGACTAATAACACGGTTTGTTAGTTTTCAAGAAAGCTTATGATCTATACTTTAACATGTGAATAGTTTGTTACTTGATCAAGCAAAGTTTTATGAGATGAGATACTGTTATGACATATGATGATGCTAGAAAAGGTGATTGAAATTATCATTGATCAAACATGTGCACCTGCTAGCATTCACACTTCATAAATTATTTCTTTTATCATTTACCTACTCGAGGACGAGCAGGAATTAAGCTTGGGGATGCTGATACGTCTCCAACGTATCTATAATTTATGCAGTATTCATGCGATTATATTATCCATCTTGGATGTTTAATGGGCTTTACTATGCACTTTTATATTATTTTTGGGACTAACCTATTAACCCAGAGCCCAGTGCCAGTTTCTGTTTTTTCCCTTGTTTTAGTGTTTCGCAGAAAAGGAATATCAAACGGAGTCCAAACAGAATGAAACCTTCGGGAGCGTGATTTTTGGAACGAACGTGATCCAGGAGACTTGGAGTTGAATTCAAGGAAGCTTCAAGGTGGCCACGAGGCAGGGAGGCGCGCCCCCACCCTCGTGGGCCCCTCGTGGCTCCCCTTACCGACTTCTTTCCCCTATATATATCCATATACCCTAAAAACATCGGGGAACAGAACAGATCGGGAGTTCCGCCGCCGCAAGCCTCTGTAGCCATCAAAAACCAATCGGGACCCTGTTCGGGCACCCTGCCGGAGGGGGGATCCCTCACCGGTGGCCATCTTCATCATCCCGGCGATCTCCATGACGAGGAGGGTGTAGTTCACCCTCGGGGCTGAGGGTATGTACCAGTAGCTATGTGTTTGATCTCTCTCTCTCGTGTTCTTGAGGTGATACGATCTTGATGTATAGCGAGCTTTGCTATTATAGTTGGATCTTATGATGTTTCTCCCCCTCTACTCTCTTGTAATGGATTGAGTTTTCCCTTTGAAGTTATCTTATCGGATTGAGTCTTTAAGGATTTGAGAACACTTGATGTATGTCTTGCCGTGCTTATATTTGGTGACAATGGGATATTCACGTGATCTACTTGATGTATGTTTTGGTGATCAACTTGCGGGTTCAATGAACTTATGCATAGGGGTTGGCACATGTTTTCGTCTTGATTCTCCGGTAGAAACTTTGGGGCACTCTTTGAAGTACTTTGTGTTGGTTTGAATAGATGAATCTGAGATTGTGTGATGCATATCGTATAATCATGCCCTTGGATACTTGAGGTGACATTGGAGTATCTAGGTGCCATTAGGGTTTTGGTTGATTTGTATCTTAAGGATAGATTGAATGGAAAGAATAGCTTCGTGTTATTTTACTACGGACTCTTGAATAGATCGATCAGAAAGAATAACTTTGAGGTGGTTTCATACCCTACAAAAATATCTTCATTTGTTCTCCGCTATAAGTGACTTTGGAGTGACTCTTTGTTGCATGTTGAGTGTCGGGGGTTGGGTGCGACATATGCCAATGGATGACTTATCATGGTGGGAGCGAGTAGAACGTCGCCGGTGCCTGGAAGCGGGATAAGGCGTAGACACGTATGCCGGCGAACTTTACCCAGGTCTGGGGCTCTCCGTGGAGATAACACCCCTAGTCCTGCTCTGCGGGGTCTCCACATGATCACTAAGGCACTAGTGATACAATGGTGCTCCTTGAGCTGTTTGCTAGAGGTGGAAGAAAGCAAGGCTAGCTCTCTCCTTTCTCTATGGGTGAGTCTAGTTCTAACAGGTTGGGAACCCCTTGCATGGGTGTCCTGGGGGGTTTATATAGGCCTACCCCCCAGGGGTACATTGGTAATCTCGCCGGGTGTAGGGCCCGGCTGCCAGTGCCTCTGGTCTCTGGCTTCTCCGCTGGCTGCTGGGACCCGCCGCTTGGTGGGCCCTGCTGACTGGTCTGGTACGGAGCTGGCAGGCCGCTCCCGCCGCTTGCGGGTCTTGCCGGCTGCTGATCACTGTAGTCGTGATGCTAATGACACAGGCTTGGTCGGGGGAGCGTGGCTACAGTCCCGCCGCCTGGCGGGCGATCATAGTAGCCACACCGTGTCTTGTCTGGTTAATGCCGCGCGGGCCTCGAGGGAGGAACAGGCCGCCTGCTGGAACCCGGCTTCCCTCCGGTCCGGCTAGTCCGGCTTCCTCCGCCTTCACGGCTCTCACTGCCTGGCAGGGCCCGCCGCCTGCGGGCCGTATCGACAGACCGTCGTGGTAACAGCCTCCGTCCGTCAGGAGTGACGCCAAGGGGGAGTGGCAATAGTGCTGCGCCGTGCGGAGATCTCCGCCTGTACGGGGCACTGTGGCCACGCCCGGCACTGGATTTTAGAGGGATGGGCTACACTGTAGCCACTCCCTGTCTTGTCTTTATTGATGAGGGTGCAGACTTTGTGGGCGCCACGGGCGGACTGCTAGGGGCCGGCTTCTCTGGAAGCCGCCCACTAGGAGTCGGCTTGTCTGGTGCCGGCTTCTGGAACTCGGCCATCTACGGGCAGCCGGCTATTCCTCCAGCCAGCCACCAGAAGGCGGCACTTCGTCTTGATGCCTTGAGGGGCGCAGCCAGCCCCGATGTCTTGAAAGGTTCTGGGTCTCGGGTTAGCCTACCCGTGGCCCATTACTCCGACAGTAGTCCCCGAAGCTGGTGAGGCGCCGCGGCTGTGCAGCCGAGGAGCCTCAGCAGTTTCCTTCTTTGAGTGCTTGCGGTGGAGTTTCTTCAGACTTCTGCCGAGCCGCCTAGTGGGAGTCGGCCTTAGCCAGGAGGACTTGTCCAGAACTTCGAATCGCGACGGCGGGAACCAGGTGGCTTGCTTGCTAAGCTTCCAGGCCGCCGCCCGTCGTGGGCATGCCACATGGCGTCGAGTGGCCGGGTCGGCCTGCCAGCCCACGCGCGCGACGGGACACGCCTGCGGGCGGGGCCCGCCACTACCAGGCCTTGGGACATGAGCGGATCCGCTGCGGCTGAGGCGGGTGGTTGAGTTTCCCTGCGGAATTACTGCGCGCAGTAACTCGCGCGATAAAGGTGGGAGCGTGGGGTCGTGGGCACAGTTAATCCCACGATCCCATGCCCGCCCCCTCGGCTTCGTAGCCCGTAGGCCTATAAGTAGGGGGAGGAGGGGGTGCGGCAGAGCAGGCGCGCCCCTCCTCCCCATTCTTTCCTCCTTCTTCTTCCTCTCGCCGTAGCGCCTCCAAGCCACATCGAGCGCTGTTGTGGTTCGTCTCCGATGAGCTCATCTGTCAACCTCACGCCCCCCATGGCGCGCTCCGGAGCATGGGACGGCTCCGAAGTCCATGAAGACCACATCGACTTTCTCCGATAGACGCGGCGGCTGCCCGGCAAGGACTACGTGAAGGTTCACCTCGCGCCGGAGAGGGAGATCTCACCGGCGCCAGAGGAGGGCGAGCGGGTCGTCTTCCGCTCGCACTGCCTGCGCGGCCTCGGCCTGCCGGCGAGCAGCTTCTTCCGGGCCTTCCTCGAGTTCTACAATCTTCAGCCGCACCACCTCACCCCGAACACGGTGGCCCCGAACACGGTGGTGCTGCTGTCCGCCTTCGTCACTCTGTGCGAAGGCTTCCTCGGCGTCCTCCCCACCATCGAGCTTTGGGGAGAGTTCTTCTACACCAAGCTCGGCACCCTCGTCGCGGGCGTGCCAGCTCAATGCGGCGCTTTCAATGCGGTGCGGAGGCCAGCGGCCGAAAATCCGTTTCCTCCCATCACGCTGATCAAGTCGGTGAAGATGTGGCAGTGGTCGTACTTCTACGTGAAGAGTGTCTTCCTGGAGGGCGACTGGGTCAAGTTGCCGGCTTACGCAGTCGGCCCGCCGGCTGGGAGGCGGCCCAACTGGTCGTACCGGGCCAAGACACTATCGCCTTCTGGAGCCGCCGCCATCGCGCGGCTCCGGGTGCTGACACAGTCGGAGGGCCTCACCGGGCCCGACTTGTTGTCCGCCTTCGTGGCGCGCCGGGTGCTCCCGCTCCAGGGCCGCCCTCACATGATCTGTCAGATGAGCGGGCATCGGGACCCAAGCCGGCTGTGCACCAAGGAGATGCCTCGCGCAGAGGTAGCTCACATGGTGAACTACCTTGCGAACTGCGACCTCACGGAAGAGTGGCGGTTTGGCAAGGAGCCGTATTCGCGCGCCGAACCCCCGCCTATGGTAAGTTCTCTTTCCCTTTCTCTATCTTTTTTGTTGCCGAGTTCTGCTTGCCCAACCTGACCAATCGGCCTTTGAACAGAGCCCCCTCCTCCAGCCGGCCGCCGGCGCCGCGGGGCCGGAGCGTCAATTCCTCCCCGACCGAGCGGAGAGTGGCGTGGATGACCCCGACTTGGGGGCGGCGGCCTTGGAGGACGACGCCGAGGGAGGAGGCGGTTAAGCAGGCGGCTCAGGGCTCGGAGCCGGCCTCGAGGACTGGCCCGCCGACGATGCGGGGAAAGTCGCCCCGCGCCACCAGCCAGGGTCCGACCAGCCAGGCGCGAGCTCATCTGCCACGCCGGGTGCCCAAGGTGGTGCAAAAAAATGCAGGGCCGCGCCGAGCTTGTTCGGCAGCCGGCCGAAGAAGCCCACGGGTTCGGCCACGACGACCAAGCGGATTGAGGCGGCCGCGAAGGCCCTCCGCTTTTGCAAGCCGGTGAAGGAGCCGCAGCTTGTTTCCGCGTAAGTACTGACTTCCTCTCGTACTTCCCCCTTCCTTGCTGATCTTTCCTGGATTTCTTTGCTTTGCTTCCCTTGATCTAGGGCCCCGCTCTCTCTTGAGAAGTCGGCCGCTGCCTCCATCTTTGGGTCGGCGAAGACTTCTGCCACCACCCGGCGAATCGACCCGGCCGCCGACCTCCGGGAGGCAACAGAGCAAAACGCGCGGGAGGAGCGCGAGGAGCAGGAGGCTGCCCGCCTGGAGGAGGCGGAAGCGGAAAGGGCGGAGGCTGCCGCCCTAAAGAAGCTGGCGGAAGCCGAGGCAGACGTCGCGGCGAAGAAGTAGGCTGAAGAAGCCGGCCGCCGCCAGTCGGCGATATTCGTCACTCCCCTGGACTCCGCGCCGCCACCACCGGAGTTCGTGGCGCTGACTGGGGAAGCCGGCGACGAGCACCCGATCATGGAGAGGGACGGCGACGGCGTCATCATGCCGGACGCCACCGCGCCCCAGCTGCCGCCCTTTGAGGAAGCGCGGGACTAGCAGCCAGCTGACCCACCGACGCCACCAGCTGGAGACGAGATGGCGACGGACCCAACTCCTGAGTCCGTACCCCGACGCGTCACCGGCTTGCAAAGGCGGCCTCGGCGCCACGCCCGCAGGAGACCACCTCCGCGAGCTCTTCAATCCCGGATGCCGAGGCAACCAGCGCCGCGCCCATTGGTTGGGTGCGGGGAGGCGGGACGGGCCCCTTGAACACGGCGATCCTGGACGTCCAAGCCAAACTTCAGGCCGAAGCCGACGCTCTCAAGCGCTGCAACAACGCGTTCTTGGAATCGCGAGCAGCCGTCCGGGTATACTTCTTGCTTTTTGACTTTGTGCTTCTCCGTGGGGGCGCGCCAGCGCACCCACTGGGTGTAGTCCCCGAGTTTCGGGCCGGCTGCTGAGCAAGCGGCTCGGAACTTTTAATTGGCAAGCTCCGAGTACTGAGATTATCTGACATCTTCATTGCAGGACTATCACAACCTCCGTTCGACCGTCTTCAACTCCAAGGTGCAGGAGCTGACTCAGCGGACTGCGGACCTGTCAGAGAGCCGGAGTAAGTCTTTTTCTTTCTTCGCGGGGGCACGCTGGCGCACCCACGGGCTGTAGTCCCCGAGATGCGGGCCGACTGCTGAGCTGTCGGGCCGGATCTCCCCGACAAATGTTCTTCTTTTCTGTTGATTTTGACGACTCCTTTCTCCGCGGGGGCGCGCTGGCGCACCCACGGGCTGTAGTCCCCGAGATTCGGGCCGACTGCTGAGCAGTCGGGCCGGATCTCCCCGGCGACTATACTTCTTCTCTGTTGGCAACTGACACCTTTCCCTTCTTCTTTTCTCTGCAGAGGCCAACGCCGCCTTGCAGCACTACCCGGCGAAGCCAACACCGCGCTGCGTGCCAAGGAGGTGGAGTGCGGCAAGCTGGCTAAAGAGCGTGACCGACTGGTTGCGCAACTAGCGGAGCAGGCGGAGCTTCTCAAGAAGGTCCAGAAGGAGGCGGAGAACAAGGAGACCAGCCTCCTTGCTGAGTTCGCGACCGAACGCTCCGCCTGGACCGACAAGGAGGCGATGCTGACTTTCGGCTTTCACAAGATTGAAGACATAGTTGATGGTGAGCTTACCTCTTTTTCCTTCTTTGAGATGCCGGCTGCTGGTCGAGCCGGCCTCTCGCCTCTAACTTTGGCTCTTTGCTTTCTGTTTTGGCAGACTTCTTCGCTGGTCATTCTAACGCCGCCAATCAGGCCATTGAAGCTGATCGCGAAGGACGGAGGGCGGAAGGTGCGCAGATTGCTGCCAACGCCCCCCGGACCCTTAGCGAGCAGCTCCTGAGCACCGAGGCCCGTCTTAGGCCGGCTCACCGGATGCTGCTCCGCCTTTAGTGTGTCGGCGCCCAGGCGATCGCCGCCCTGTGGCCGGACATGCCGGCACCGCGCACTCCCAGTCGGACTGCCGACTGGCTGGAGGTGGCAACCGGCCGTCTTGAGGCCTGGAAGGGCTCCTCGGCCCGAGCTGGAGCGCGTCGGGCCTTGGAGTTTATCAAGGTGTGGTACCCTGGGCTAAATCTAGCCCAGTTGACCACGTTTCGACAGGAGGCCCAGGAGGAGCTGGTGACAGTAGAGGATGGCCTTGTCAAGCGCGCGGCGGCAATCGCCGAGTATACTGACACCAGCGTCTTCATCCCAGAGCGGGCCGAGAACGGCGCCGAGGCGCCACCAGAATGGTTCGGGCTAAACCCGGAGGACAGCGAGGACTCGGCCGAGGTGATCAACTCCAGTGGCGAAGAAGAAGACGAGGAGGGGGAGGAAGGCGAAGAGGAGGCGCCACAGGTCGGAGCGGACGGCCAACCTCACTCGACTGCGCCTCCAGCAAGGAGCCACGCCCGGGCGAGCCGGCTGCCACTGGAGGCGACCAAGCGGGGACCGACCAGCCGGCCACTCCACCAACCGGCGCCACCGACTCCTCCGATCCACCGAACCCGTCTGCTGCTCCCTAGGCTGCCAGTTTATCTTTTGTTTTACCTGCTTATCAGTCTCGACGAACTTGTTAACTTTGCACAATTCCACCTGCGGGGTGTATGTTAAACTTCTGTTGAATGTCGGCCAAGGGCTTTTAGATATGTAAATATTTTTGCCGGGTTCTATCTTTTCTTGCTTTCTGTTCCTTGGCCTTTTTCCTTTGCCGCCCTCCCTTAGCTGTCGTATTGTCAGCCTGACAGCCGCTCTGCGGACTGTGGCTGGGTCAAGTACTTAGCTACTTTCGGGAAGGCAAGTACTTAGCCGATTAGAACTTTTTAGCAAGTTAAGTAGAAGCCGGCCGGCCGGCTGCTCAACAGCCGGTCGTAGAGGCGGGAAGCCGGCTTGAACTATGCACATGCTTTGGGTCCTTAGCCATTTTTCATGTGGGCACCCTTTCTGCCTTTCTCTTGCCCACCAGATAGTCGCTCTGCGAGCTGCGGCTTCTAGCAGGAGACGGCTTAAGTACCAACACATTACTTGTCCGGCTGCAGGAAGCATTTCATAGTACAAGGTGGCGAGTCCTCGGGCCGACTAGTCGGACCCGGTGCCAAGCGGCATAAAGGAAATAACACATTCATAGGCATAATTCTTATCATATAGATAAAAGAGGGCAATCCCCGAGCGCTTCTCGGGGGACCCGGAGTCTTCGTACTTTAATACAAAAGGTAGCATGGTACATACTGCATCAACTATGAAATTCTTCGCAGGAGATTTGCATTCCTTGGCCGCTCTGTCTCCTTGCCGGAGTCGTCCCTCTTGCTCGCTCGAGGCTTCTGAGCGTCGATCAGGTAGTAGGAATCGTTGCCCAACACCTTGCTGATGATGAAGGGGCCTTCCCGAGGCGCTGAAAGCTTGTGCTGGCCGGCTGTTCGCTGGATCAGCCGGAGCATAAGGTCTCCCTCTTGGAAGGATCTCGTCTTGACCTTCCGGTTGTAGTATCGGCGCAGGCTCTGCTGGTAAATGGTGGACCGGCTGAGTGCCAACAGCCGGCCCTCTTCCAGCAGATCGACGCCGTCTTGACGTGCTTCTTCTGCCTCCTCTTCGGTGTACATGGTGACTCGAGTGGAGTCGAATTCTATGTCCGTCGGGATGACGGCTTCGGCACCGTAGACGAGGAAGAAAGGCGTGAAGCCGGTTGACTTGTTCGGAGTTGTGCGCAGGCTCCAGAGGACGGCTGGCAGCTCGTTGAGCCAGCAGCCGGCCGAACGCTCTAGATGCTCGACCAGTCGGGGCTTGATACCGGACAAAAAGAGGCCGTTTGCTCGCTCCACTTGACCGTTTGACTGCGGATGGGCAACGGAAGCTATGTCCAGTCGGATGCCCTGCGTCGCGCAGAACGGGCCAAGGCGCCTTTGGCAAAGCTTGTGCCATTGTCGGTGATGTTGCTGTGCGGTATGCCATACCGGATGGTGATGCCGGAGATGAAAGTCACAGCGGTCGGACCATTCAATTTCTTGATTGGTTTTGCTTCTATCCACTTGGTGAACTTGTCCACCGCGACAAGTAGATGAGTCATGCCACCTCGCGTTGTTTTGAATGGTCCCGCCATGTCTAGGCCCCAGACGACAAAGGGCCGGCAATGGGGATGGTCTTGAGTGCGGAAGCCGGCTGATGTGGCTTGGAGCGGAGCTTCTGGCACCCTTTGCATTTCCGGACCAAGTCTTTGGCGTCTTCTAGAGCAGTCGGCCAGAAAAAACCATGGCGGAAAGCTTTGGCGACACGTGCTCTTGAAGCCGCGTGGTGACCACACTCGCATTGATGGATATCTTTGAGGATTGCTCGGCCTTGCTCCGGCTCCACGCAGTGCTGGTAGACACCAGTGAAACTGCGCCTTACAAGCTCTCTGTTGACGATGGTGTATGCTGCAGCTCGGCGTTGCACTTGTCGGGCCGAGATCTCATCAGCCGACAACTCTTTGTTCACCAGAAAGTGGAGGATGGGCTGGGCCCATGAAGGTGCTGCAATTTCTTTGACTGCTAGGACTGCTACTTGGACGAGGGCGGTTGGGCCGGGAGGCGGCAGGTTGGAGTCGGCTGCCGCTTGCTGAGTTGATGAAGTCCCCGGGCCGACTGTTGCAGTCCTCGGGTTGACCGCTGCAGTCCCCGGGCCGGGTGCAACTGCCGCGGCCCCCGGGCCGCCTGCCGGAATTCCCGTGCCTGCTGCTGGGGCTCTCAAGTTGGATCCGACTGCTTCAAGAGGATCCGGCATGAAGATGGAATCCGACTCTGGCGATGGCTTGACAGACGGCTTGAGGAGGCGTTGCGGGGCGACGCCGGTTGGTATTGCTTGCCGGGTGGAGCCGATTCGTGCCAAGGCGTCTGCCTGCTCATTGTCATTTCTTGGCACATGGAGGAACTCGCACCGTTCAAAGTATCCACTGAGCTGCTGGACAAGGAAGCGGTAGCTGGCCATGTTTGCATCTCTGGCGTCCTAGTCGCCCGTTGACTGCTGGACAACCAAGTCAGAGTCCCCATAACACAGGATCCAGCGAATGCCGAGTTCCTTGGCAAGCCGGAGCCCGTTTATGAGTGCTTCGTACTCGGCTACGTTGTTGGAGGCGGCAAAGTGAATTTGCAGCACATATCTGAGCTTGTCGCCTTTGGGAGAGGTGAGGAAGATGCCGGCTCCCAAACCGGTGCGCATCTTGGAACCATCAAAATGCATTCGCCAATGGGTGGAGTCTGGCGCAGGCGGCAGGTACTGGGTCTCGGCCCAGTCGATGAGGAAGTCGGCCAGTGCTTGGGACTTGATGGCAGTGCGAGGCTGATAATAGACGGTGTAGGGGGACAAATCTATGGCCCATTTAGCCACTCGGCCTGAAGCATCTCGGCAAGCGGAGCAGTGCAGACAACAGTGATTGGGTGCTCTTGAAAATACGGCTTCAATTTCTTGGCGGCAAAGTGCACGCCGTAGCATATCTTCTGATAGTGGGGATAGTTTTGCTTGGAGGCGGACAACACTTCACTCAGGTAATACACTGGCCCTAGACTGGTAGTGCTTTGCCTTCCTCCTTGCGCTCCACAACTATGCAGTGCTGACCACCCGGCTGGTGGCGGCGATTTAGAGGACCATGGGTTCCTTAGGAGTCGGAGCCGCCAGGATAGGCGGAGTGGTCAGCATCTTCTTGAGCTGGAGAAAAGCTTCGTCTTCCTTGTCGTTCCACTCGAAAAAGTGGTCTTCTTCATGAGCTGGTACAGGGAAGAGCCTTCTCGCCCAGCCAACTGATGAAGCGGCTGATGGATGCCAAGCAGCCGGTGAATTTCTGCACGTCCAGCAGTCGGGTGGGCACTTCCATCCTCTCGATGGCCTTGATTTTCACGGGGTTGCATTCTATGCCGCGCTCTGAGACCAGGAAGCCAAGAAGCTGGCCGGCTGGTACTCCAAAGTCGCATTTCTCCGGGTTGAGCTTGATTTGAAATCAGCGCAAGTTCTCAAAGGTCTCCTTGAGGTCTTCTAGCAGCGTTCCACGCTTCTCCGTCTTCACCACAACAATGTCCACATAAACATGGGCGTTCCTGCCAAGTTGCTTGAGGAGGCGCTTCTGCATGCAACGTTGAAACGTGGCGCCGGCGTTCCTCAAGCCGAACGTCGTGGTCAAGTAGTAGAAGGCTCCAAACGGTGTGATGAAGGCGGTCTTCAGCCTTTCGGCCGGGTTCAGCTTGATCTGGTGATACCGATGGGCCGAGCTCGCATCCGGCTGTGGAGTCTATCACTTGGTCAATTCTTGGCAAAGCAAATGGGTCTTTGGGGCAGGCTTTGTTGAGGCCGGTATAATCAATACACATGCGCCACTGCTTGTTTTTCTTCAGCACAATCACTGGGTTGGCCAGCCATTCTGGAAAGAACACTTCCATGATGAAGTCGGCTGCCAGCAGCCGGGCTATCTCTTCTCCAACGACTCTTCTCTTCTCTTCTGACAGGCAGCGCAAGGGCTGCCTGACTGGCTTGGCATCAGACCGGACATGCAATTTGTGCTCGGCGAAATCCGTCGGAACACCCAGCATGTCTTTGGGAGACCATGCAAAGATATCCCGATTCTCACGGAGGAAATCGACGAGCTCGCCGTCCTATTTCCTGTCAAGATTTGCTCCTATGATAGCGTGCCTCTCCAGGTGCTCCGGGTCCAAGGGTATCTTCTTTGTCTCTTTGGCCGGCTTGAACGAGCCGTCGGCTTCCGACTCCTTGGGATTGGGTGGCATTTCCGGCTGCTTGCCTGCCATCGCCACAACCCGGTCAAGGAGCCGCTTCTCAGCCGCTATCACAAGGGACTCGGCCAGCCGGCTGCTATCTGCTGCACAGGCGTACGACTTCTTGTAATCCCCTGCTATTGTCAGAATTCCGTTGGAACTCGGCATCTTCATCTTGAGGTAAGCATAGTGGGGGACCGCCATGAACTTGGCCAGAGCTGGCCGGCCAAGTAGTGCATGGTATGCGCTCTCAAGGTCCACCACCTCAAACCAGACTGGCTCTCGGCGGAAGTGATCTTTGTCTCCAAAGAGGATGTCTATCTGGATCTTGCCGATTGGTGAGCAGGAAAGGCCAGGAACTATGCCATGGAATAGAGTCCGGCTGGGCTGAAGCTGCCTTTGTTTGATTCCTAACTTCTCCATGGTATCCTTGTATAGGATGTTGATGCTGCTGCCGCCATCTATCAGAAATCGGGAAAAACGAGCAGCTCGCCTCTCTGTGGCAAAAGTGGCATCCAGAACCAGGGCATAGGAGCCCGGATTGGGCATTACTTCCCGGTGGTCGGCTCTGCTCCAGCTGATGGGCTTCTCGGACCAATGCATGAACTCGGGGGTCTCTGATACCACTGTATTTACTTCTTGTTGTCGTTGCCGTCTGCTGTGGTTGTCGTCGGCCATGCTGGTGAACACGACATAAGCTACGAGCTCTTTGGGATACTCGTCTTGTATGGCTCCGACCGGTCGAACTGCCGGCTGGTACTCCAAAGTCGCATTTCTCCGGGTTGAGCTTGATTTGAAATCGGCGCAAGTTCTCAAAGGTCTCCTTGAGGTCTTCTAGCAGCGTTCCACGCTTCTCCGTCTTCACCACAACAATGTCCACATAAACATGGGCGTTCCTGCCAAGTTGCTTGAGGAGGCGCTTCTGCATGCAACGTTGAAACGTGGCGCCGGCGTTCCTCAAGCCGAACGTCGTGGTCAAGTAGTAGAAGGCTCCAAACGGTGTGATGAAGGCGGTCTTCAGCCTTTCGGCCGGGTTCAGCTTGATCTGGTGATACCGATGGGCCGAGCTCGCATCCGGCTATGGAGTCTATCACTTGGTCAATTCTTGGCAAAGCAAATGGGTCTTTGGGGCAGGCTTTGTTGAGGCTGGTATAATCAATACACATGCGCCA
The DNA here is from genome assembly GCF_018294505.1 of Triticum aestivum. Lineage (NCBI taxonomy): Eukaryota > Viridiplantae > Streptophyta > Magnoliopsida > Poales > Poaceae > Triticum > Triticum aestivum. The sequence continues at coordinate 556,201,927 of NC_057808.1, read as the reverse complement.
CTGCTTGTTTTTCTTCAGCACAATCACTGGGTTGGCCAGCCATTCTGGAAAGAACACTTCCATGATGAAGCCGGCTGCCAGCAGTCGGGCTATCTCTTCTCCAACGACTCTTCTCTTCTCTTCTGACAGGCAGCGCAAGGGCTGCCTGACTGGCTTGGCATCAGACCGGACATGCAATTTGTGCTCGGCGAAATCCGTCGGAACACCCAGCATGTCTTTGGGAGACCATGCAAAGATATCCCGATTCTCACGGAGGAAATCGACGAGCTCGCCTTCCTATTTCCTGTCAAGATTTGCTCCTATGATAGCGTGCCTCTCCAGGTGCTCCGGGTCCAAGGGTATCTTCTTTGTCTCTTTGGCCGGCTTGAACGAGCCGTCGGCTTCCGACTCCTTGGGATTGGGTGGCATTTCCGGCTGCTTGCCTGCCATCGCCACAACCCTGTCAAGGAGCCGCTTCTCAGCCGCTATCACAAGGGACTCGGCCAGCCGGCTGCTATCTGCTGCACAGGCGTACGACTTCTTGTAATCCCCTTCTATTGTCAGAATTCCGTTGGAACTCGGCATCTTCATCTTGAGGTAAGCATAGTGGGGGACCGCCATGAACTTGGCCAGAGCTGGCCGGCCAAGTAGTGCATGGTATGCGCTCTCAAGGTCCACCACCTCAAACCAGACTGGCTCTCGGCGGAAGTGATCTTTGTCTCCAAAGAGGATGTCTATCTGGATCTTGCCGATTGGTGAGCAGGAAAGGCCAGGAACTATGCCATGGAATACAGTCCGGCTGGGCTGAAGCTGCCTTTGTTTGATTCCTAACTTCTCCATGGTATCCTTGTACAGGATGTTGATGCTGCTGCCGCCATCTATCAGAAATCGGGAAAAACGAGCAGCTCGCCTCTCTGTGGCAAAAGTGGCATCCAGAACCAGGGCATAGGAGCCCGGATTGGGCATTACTTCCCGGTGGTCGGCTCTGCTCCAGCTGATGGGCTTCTCGGACCAATGCATGAACTCGGGGGTCTCTGATACCACTGTATTTACTTCTTGTTGTCGTTGCCGTCTGCTGTGGTTGTCGTCGGCCATGCTGGTGAACACGACATAAGCTACGTGCTCTTCGGGATACTCGTCTTGTATGGCTCCGACCGGTCGAACTGCCGGCTGCTGGGGTGGAGGGGGAGGCGGCTGCCCAGCAGGTGGAGGAGGCAGAAGGCCGTCACCCTTGGCGATCCTGGTGAGCCAATGGCACTTCCGAGTGGTGTGGTTGGACGGCTTCGTGCCACTGTGAAATTTGCAGGGTGCATCAAGAGTCTGCTCATACGAGAAAGCGGGCAGCCAATTGGGCTTGCCGCCCTTCTGGCGCTTGGATGGAGGCTGCCCTTCTGGCTGCTGGTCTTCGACTGTCGCCACCTGCCGGCTTGTAGAAGCCAGCTGCGCGGCCTTGCGTTTGTTGTCGTTGGGTTGCTGACGCCGACTGGTGTCACCAGCCGGGGCCCGAGGAGCCGGAGGAGCTACTTTGCCAGATGCATCAACTTGGATCTCCGCCTTCATGGAGGAGTCGGCCGTGGCGTATTTACCTGCTATGCTCAGCAGCTCGTCGAGGGTCGCCGGCTCGTCGCAGAGAAGCTTGTGCTTGTGGAGGGTGCCCTCTCGGCACCCGACGGTGAAGTACTCGATGGCATGCACCTCGTGCACGCCTTCGCAAGAGTTGCGGAGCTCGGCCCAGCGTGTGAGGTAGTCACGAGTCGACTCGTTGGGGCCTTAGACACACAAGGAGAGCTGGCGGGGCTTGGGCGGCCGCTTCTACGTGCTGGTGAAGTTGCGGATGAAGGCTTCGGTGAAATCGGCCCAGCTGTTCATGCTGCCGGGCTTCAGGATGTTCATCCATGTCCGGGCCGTGCCCTGGAGCATGAGCGGAACGTACTTCACGGCAACGCGCTTGTTGCCGTTCGCGATGCTCACGGCTGTGGAGTAGTCGACCAGCCAGTCCTCCGGCTTCACGAAGCCGGTGTATTTGGGCGTGTCTCTCGGGAGCGTGAACCATTTGGGGAAGGGCTCATCTCGAATGCGGGGGCCAAAACAGGGCGGACCCAGCTCATCATCTTCTTCTAGTGCCAGGGATCGGTTGAGTTGGTCGATCCGGTGGCGGGCATCGTTCTCTCCGACTCCTTCTCGGCGGCCAAGGCGGTTGCCGAGTGTCGGGTGCTCAACAGGCGACGGGGAGACGCGCCTTTCCCTGCGAGGGGGAGGAGGCGGACAGTCATCCCGTCGTTCCACTTCTCTTGGGCGGCCGTCTTGGTCGCGCTCGATGGTGAGGCGAGTCCGGCCGCGACTGGCAGCCGGCTCCTTGTCTCTTCTTCTGTGGACGCCAGCAGTCGGCGTCTGGGATGTTGCGCCTTGATCTCGGCGGGGAGGCGGATCGTCATTTTGCCGGTTGGGCGCCTCAGTGCGGCAGCCGGCCTCGGGTTGCTCAGCAGCCGCGTCGAGAAGTCGCTGGACGCGCTCCGCCATCTGGCGATGCTCTTCGCCCTCGAATTTGTCCAGCTCTTCTGCTGCCGCCTGAGCGGCTCGTATATTTTCCGCGGGCATGGCGTAGACGGGGCGATCTGCCCCGAACAGGCTGGCGATGGCCACGCCGTGTTGCTGGACCGTGCCGATGCGGCTAGGCCCACCAGGAGCCGGCGTGCCACCCACAGCGCGGTCCATCTCGCGCTGGTAGGCCTCTGATAGACGTCTCATGCAGGCCAGCTTCTTGGCGCTCTCGACGAGCTGGGCGCGGCGTGCTTCTAGCATCTCGGCGTCGGCGTCTTCTGGAATGGGCGCCATCAGGTCTTGTAGTGCCGCATTGAGCGGGTCATGAGCACCTTCGCTGGAGTGCTTGCTGTGGCCGATGACAAGCACCTCCATGACGGTGCTTCCGCCGCTCTCCGCGCGAGGAAGCGGCTCGTCGTAGACCACAATATTGGTGGGGAACGCGTCAAGCGACGCAGTGTTGGAGTCGACAAGCATCGGGTCGGTGGAGCCAACAGATTCCAAGTCTACAGCAGGCTCGCTGCTGACGTGGAGCTGATCGAGGAGGCTCGCGAGGCGGCTCTCAGGGCCATCGGTGCCCGCATCAGACGCGGGCAGTCGGAGAGGCGAACCTCGCCAACAAGATCGGCGAGGCAGCTCGCCGCGCAAGCGACCTCCGCGCCATGCAGTGCGTCGGCGCAGACTCCGTCTGGCATGCCGGGCTGGCTGCGCTCGCCAGGGAGGAACAAGGTTCCCGTCCAGAACAGGTCTCCGGACGGCGGTGCACCTGGCCCCACGGTGGGCGCCAAATGTCGGGGGTTGGGTGCGACATATGCCAATGGATGACTTATCATGGTGGGAGCGAGTAGAACGTCGCTGGTGCCTGGAAGCGGGATAAGGCGTAGACACGTACGCCAGCGAACTTTACCTAGGTTTGGGGCTCTCCGTGGAGATAAGACCCCTAGTCCTGCTCTGTGGGGTCTCCACATGAGTCACTAAGGCACTAGTGATACAATGGTGCTCCTTGAGCTGTTTGCTAGAGGTGGAAGAAAGCAAGGCTAGCTCTCTCCTTTCTCTATGGGTGAGTCTAGTTCTAACAGGTTGGGAACCCCTTGCATGGGTGCCCTGGGAGGTTTATATAGGCCTACCCCCCAGGGGTACATTGGTAACCTCGCCGGGTGTAGGGCCCGGCTGCCAGTGCCTCTGGTCTCCGGTTTCTCCGCTGGCTGCTGGGGCCAGCCGCCTGGTGGGCCCCGCCGACTGGTCTGGTACAGAGCCGGCAGGCCGCTCCGGCAACTTGCTGGTCTTGCCGGTTGTCGATCACTGTAGTCGTGCTGCTAATGACGCAGGCTTGGTCGGGGGAGCGTGGCTACAGTCCCGCCGCCTGGCGGGCGATCACTGTAGCCACACCGTGTCTTGTCTGGTTAATGGCGCGCGGGCCTCGAGGGAGGAACAGGCCGCCTACTGGAACCCGGCTTCCCTCCGGTCCGGCTGGTCCGGCGTCCTCCACCTTCACAGCTCTCACTGCCTGGCAGGGCCCGCCGCCTGCGGGCCGTACCGACAGACCGTCGTGGGAACAGGCTCCGTCCGTCAGGAGTGACGTCAAGGGGGGAGTGGCAACAGTGCCGCGCTGTACGGAGATCTCCGCCTTTACGGGTGTCACGCCCAATATGCGATACTATCCTAAAGAGACTCGAAGGCCCCACCAAGGATAGAACCGCATATTGAAACGCTTTTGCAAGGTGGATATCATTACATCAACATTACATAATATTTGGGGATACATACAAGGCATACAAATGCCGCAAGAATACATCAATACATCATACATACGCTCAACATCCGACTACGGATGAAACATAAACAAAAACTCAAACGACATCCACCCTGCTAACCCAGGCCGCCGACCTGGAACCTATCCCCTGATCGAAGAGAAGCAGAAGAAGAACTCCAAACAAGTAAACATCGCTCTCGCGTCATGATCATCGCACAACCTGTACCTGCAACTGGTGGTGTAGTAATCTGTGAGCCACGAGGACTCAGCAATCCCATTACCATGGGTATCAAGACTAGCAAAGCTTAATGGAAAAGGAAGGGGTAAAGTGGTGAGGTTGCAGCAGCGACTAAGCAAGTATGGTGGCTAACTTACGCAAATAAGAGCTAGAAGAGAAGCAAAGGAACGGTCGTGAACTAGCAATGATCAAGAAGTGATCCTGAACTCCTACTTACGTCAAACATAACCCAGAAACCGTGTTCACTTCTTCAGCTCCGCCGAGAAGAGACCATCACGGCTACACACGCGGTTGATGCGTTTTAATTAAGGTCAAGTGTCAAGTTCTCTACAACCGGATATTAAGAAATTCCCATCTGCCACATAACCGCGGGCACGGCTTCCGAAAGATAATATCCTGCAGGGGTGTCCCCACTTAGCCCATGATAAGCTCTCACGGTCAACGAAGGATATTCCTTCTCCCGGGAAGACCCGATCAGTCTCGGAATCCCGGTTACAAGACATTTCGACAATGGTAAAACAAAACCAGCAAAGCCGCCCGATGCGCCGACATCCTGATAGGAGCTGCACATATCTCGGTCTCAGGGCTACACCGGATGAGCACTACGTACAACTAAAACCAGACCTCAAGTTTCCCCGAGGTGGCGCTGCAAGTGGCTCTAGTTCGTACCAACACTTCGACAAGCGTTGGCCCGGGGAGGGGGTAAAATAAGATGACCCTCGAGAGAGCGACTCCCTAGGGAAAAGAAATAGGCTGGACAAATGGTAAAACCAAGGTTGGGCCTTGCTGGAAGAGTTTTATTCAAGGCGAACTGTCAAGGGGGTCCCATAAATCACCCAACCGTGTAAGGAACGCACAATCCGGGAACATAACACCGGTATGACGGAAACTAGGGCGGCAAGAGTGAAACAAAGCACCAGGCATAAGGCCGAGCCTTCCACCCTTTACCAAATATATAGATGCATTAATAATAATATATAAGAGATATTGTGATATCCCAACATAAACCTAATCCAACATGGAGCAATCTTCATCTTCACCTGCAGCTAGCAACGCTATAAGAGGGGCTGAGCAAAGCGGTAACATAGCCAAACAACGGTTGCTAGGAAGGGTGACAAAGGTTAGAGGTTCATGGCAATTTGGGAGGCTTGAAGGACAAGTGAATAGGTAGCGCAGCATAGCGATAGAACGAAGCAACTAGCATAGCAATGATAGTAATGAGATCCAAGTTGACGGTCATCTTGCCGGAAAACCCGCTAGGAAGAAGAACGAATCCATGAAGAAGATGAAGCCACGAAGACGAACGAATCCTCACGATCGCAAGGACACGGGAACTATCGAGAAGAAGCACACAACAAGGTAAACACACCACACATGAACAAGGCATGATGCTCAACCAAGAATGATGCATGACAAGGCTATATGAAGCTACTCGCGACAAGAAATGATGCATACAAGAACAACACACCAAGGCAAGTTTAAATGAGACCGGAAACACCACATAACAATTCCGGTAAGTCCTCATATGCATATTTCGAAATTGGTCCAGAACTGAATAAACCTTATATTCAAGTTGTTAAACAGCAATTTAAAGAGCACCATGATGATCTACACGAAATTCTAGTCAAGTTACATATAAAGATCATTAGATTCGGAGCTACGGCCTAGAAGATATGAGCAAAACAAGATAAACATGGCATTGATGCAAAATGCATACAAACAACAAGCAAACACCTCAACACAAGGATGCAACATGATAATATGAGACTACATGCAAAACTAAGCAAGTTTCATATAGAGCACGCTCAAAACGGAGCAACGGTGCAACACATACACTCCAAACAAGACATAGCAACAGACTGACGAAAACAGCAACTAGGCATAAGGCAAGCATCAAAATAATATGCTACAGCAACTCAACATGAAAATAAAAGGCATGGACATTATGTACAGGTAAAGCATAACAAAACATGAACACTGAGATATCTCCAGAAATCACTAGAACATGCTCAAAAGGACACGGCAAGATTGCAAATAATAACAGGTTCACAGACTTGGCAGAATTACTGGACATGACAGAAATAACATCAGGTAGCAATGTTCAGAGCACGAAATCAACATTCTACAGGAACTTAACATGGCAAAGAAAGGCATAGCGTGAATCTACTCAAAGCATATAACAAAAGTCCCTTAGTGACCATAAGCCAAAAAGGACAAGAAGATATGATGGCAAGCATGTAAACATAGCAAGTTTCGTTATCAAGTTCCGTTATCAGAAAACAGAGCATGGCAGAAATATTAATATGTAGGCCTCTTTGTGAGCTTGATGCACTCACTACAGAGCAATGCAGGACAAAACAAGCATACCTACAGCAATATCGCATGTTTAAGAAGCTATCCATGGCAAGAACAAGTACATAGAATGTATGGATCAACTACAATAAGCTTGGCAAAATTACATATCATGTCAAGAATCTGCCAGAAATATTTTATAGCAAAAGTAGAGCAAGATTGAGACTTCCTATGGAACTCCATAATTGCAAACAAGGACAGAAATGGATCAATTACAGCAATAGCTACAAAACAGCCTTATTGAACATCTCCAAAATATGCATGGATCTCTCTGTAGCATCAAGTTTACATGGCAACAAAATAACAGCAGAAATCACAAAGTCCCTGAAATCAGAAATATTACAGAGCCTACTTTGCATGCTTGTGCTAGTCACGACGGAGATCACAAAAATACATGGACTACAACACTGGAAATATGGCATGGCATACTTCAAAACACATGTAGAGCTCATGCCCAAAAGATGCACGGATTAAATGATACAAAAATGACAAATCTCCAAGTTCTGTTAAGAACCAGAGAATAACAGCAACTAGCCCTCTTCCAACAGAGATTTGGGCATCAAGATGACCTCTAATGAATATGGTGCAATTGAACAAAATGAAGAGCATCATGAGGCGAACAATTTGACATACTACACGCGCGAATTGGAGCTACATGCACGGAGTTACACACAGTTGAACATGCACACATAATAACAAAATCTGGGGACTTGGGAATAATTTCGGGGGTGAGGGAAAAAGTCAACTACCGAAGATTGGATCGGGATCTCGCCGGATCCGAGCTCTAGCTCGCCGGAGCTCGGCCGGAGGGAGAGGGAGGAGAAGGAGGCGGCGGCCATGGCGCGGGGCGGCGCGCGGGCGAGCGCCGGGCGTCG